>NC_092257.1:1605000-1627500 GCF_036320965.1 Panulirus ornatus
CTCTACCGTGGCACTTAAAGGATTTACCTGGCTGCACAGAGGATTTACCTGGCTGCACAGAGGATTTACCTGGCTGCACAGAGGATTTACCTGGCTGCACAGAGGATTTACCTGGCTGCACAGAGGATTTACCTGACTGCACAGAGGATTTACTTGGCTGCACAGAGGATTTACCTGACTGCACAGAGGATTTACTTGGCTGCACAGAGGATTTACCTGGCTGCACAGAGGATTTACCTGGCTGCACAGAGGATTTACCTGACTGCACAGAGGATTTACTTGGCTGCACAGAGGATTTACCGGACTGCACAGGGGATTTAATTGGCCTACAGTGGATCTTTTTGTTTTTTAGGCACCGAAAAGGATTTACAGATTACACTACATAATTCATTAGACTCCGAAAAAGCAGATCTAGTTGGTACAACAAGGGATTTGTTATGCACCACGGAGAGGATTTATGAAGCAAAGTAGGGGATTTATTTGGCACCAGACAGAGGATTAAGAACCTTAGAGGATTTATTTGGCTTCACAAAAAGGATTCGGCAGCTTACCGAAGATTAGGCATCGTAGAGAAGGATTTATGAGGCAACATACAAAGGATTAGCCACCTCACAGAGGATTAGCCGCCTATGCCAGACCAGCGAGTGGCCTTCCGACAGACATGCGTCTGTACATATGAGCTGGTGTTACCGGACCCCGCCTGTCCGTGGTGACGCTGCGAGTGAAAAGTCACCTTGGGCGAAGTTGTGTTGAACTTTCCTTGTTTCCTGAACCGTATTAACCCAAGTTACTCGATGTTAACCAAACAAAATACTAACATATGTTTAGACGTACTAAAATGTGTGGTTTTAAACGTGAGGAGTTAGAATGTATGTATGTATGTATGTATGTATGTATGTATGTATTTATGTATGCATGTATGTATGCATGTATGCATGTATGTATGTATGTATGTATGCATGTATGTATGCATGTATGTATGTATGTATGCATGCATGTATGTATGCATGTATGTATGTATGTATGCATGCATGTATGTATTTATGCATGTATGCATGTATGTATGCATGTATGCATGTATGTATGTATGTATGCATGTATGTATGCATGTATCAGGTGGAGTCATCGTCTCTCGGGCCTCACAGGCCGAATACAAATACTTGCAAAACAGGAAAATTGCACGAGAAAAAAATATTATTAGCGAAGCTGATTGGCTAATTGTCGAGCAGTAGGCGGCGGGTTGAGCTACGTCCTCAGTTGTACGAGACCAGTAAATTCCCGGCCATCTACAGCGGCACCCACCCCTGGACCCGCCCTCTACAGATAAACCACCCCTGGACCCGCCCTCTACAGATAAACCACACCTGGACCCGCCCACTACAGATAAACCACCCTTGGACCCGCCCACTACAGATACACCACCCCTGGACCCGCCCACTACAGATAAACCACCCCTGGACCCGCCCACTACAGATAAACCACTCCTGGACCCGCCCACTACAGATAAACCACCCCAGCTTCCGCCTACCATAGAGTGTGCACGGGTCTCCATGCCGCCCAGAAGGCTCCTGAGCTGTAGAACATGAACTCTACAGAACGCTGAGGAGGAGGAAGCAATCGACCTGGTCTCCTGATATTGTGTGGGAGAATGATTGACACAATAACCCTGAGCCAGACCACTCCATCACAATGGTTAATGACGACCATCAAGAAGAGGAAAATCCTCCTATTTAATACGTAGGCCAAGCCAGCCAAGTCCATCCTCTCTTTGTTACTCCACTCTGACGCGCGGCAGAGAGAGAGAGAGAGAGAGAGAGAGAGAGAGAGAGAGAGAGAGAGGCGAGTCTCAGTCTGAGGTGTATGGTGGGGACAAGGGAGGAGCCTATCGAAGGTGCGAGAAATTGGTCGTCGAAGCTAAATCACCACCAGAAGCCAGACCCAGGCATCGTCTGGCGAGCAAGTCGCTGTGTAGCATGGCTTGGTGGCTGAGGACCTGGACGTGACCTGTGGACCTGGCCCGGGACGTGACCTGTGGACCTGGCCCAGCTTGACTGATCCTCTCGGAGGAAGAGTCCATCTTCAGGAACTTGGTGCAGACTGGTGGGGAAAATGGACTCGTCTCCTGTGGCTTTCAGCAACTGGAGGGAAGATTTTCCTGCATGGCCCCACCTACGTCGCTGGATGCCTGATTTCCCTACACGAGCGGGTGAGGGAGGGACTCTTCCTGGAACTACACTCAAGTGGTCGAGGGAATGACTGTATCACTACCTCTTTGTGACTCGACCCAGACAGCTTAAGTTACTCTATTTTGTAAGTCAACTCAAGTAAGAGGAAGAAAGACCCTAACTTGCGACTCTACTCGATATCTGAAGAGTACCTCTTCTCACGAGACTTTACTCGACTGCAAGAAGGTTTTACTTTTGTGTGACTTTACTGAAGTGAGAGTAGGAGTCAAACTGTGACGTTCAACAGATCTCCCATTTCCCTTTGCTGTGAAGCGATGCAACACGTCCTCCTTTTCAAAGTTATGGTTTAGACACAAACTCGACCACAACATGACTGCAAGTCTTGCCTCAAGCACTGGCAGCTCCTCTGGTTACCTCAACCTCTGTATTTGGATATATAAAAAGAAAACATCAGATTAGAATCACTTGTTTTACAGAGGTCAAGTGTGAATGACTGGTCACAAAAGACCACATTTTCTCTTCTATTACCAAACCTGAGGTTTGTGTGAGAGACGTTAAACATATGATTAATCACGAGGGAAACCAAGCGATATCAGTCATGGTTAAGAGAAGCTGTTTACATCGCGTTTAGTGACACGTAATCAAATGTTTACACCGGCACCGAACTTGACCCACAGAACGGATCAGCTCTGGTTGGCTCAGGTCAAGCTGGGTCACCATGGGCTAGTTCGGGTTAAAAGGGTTCCCCGTTGTTAAAGCGGGTCACCTCAGACTACATCAGGTTAAAGCGGGTCGCCTCGAGCAAGCTCGGGTCATCTCATGTTAACGAGGATCACTTTAGACCAGTCTGGGGTTAAGGTGGGTCACCTCGAGCAAGCTCCAGGTCACCAGGGGTTAGAGGTCGTGTCATCACCTGAGTAAAGAGCTGCGTCCCCAAGTTGGTCGTCCTTCTGGTCATCACCTTTGGTGGGGAATGGCAAGGGGATTGTGGGGAGTTTGATATCGGGTAAGAAGTAATCTGGAAAGAACACAAGGACATGTTACCTCACTACACTTACTGACATCCCCTCCATGGTTTACATCAGCTGGGTTTACATAAGTTTACTGTTATAAACCTACTGAAGTTCCCAAGGTTGATAACAAAATGTTAGGTTGTTTGCTTAGCTTGGCATTGGCCATTCCCTGGTGAGTTTGCCTCCCAGCGTCCCACTAGGTGATGTGGAGATGGCAGTATCCTGCCTGAAGTGTGATCTTGTACAGTAACTCAGGTCAGGTTGGGGGCCTCACGGTCTGGCACCTCCAGATATTGCCTGAAACGTCTCATGTGGGAGGTACAGACTACACCAAGAACCAGCCTCATCTTGTTCATATTGCCCTTAACCCTGGCGAGGATCAACTAGTGTACAATTTACATTATATATTGGTGAGGTCTTTTCCTCATGAGAACATATTTTATGAACCAGCTCCACTAACGAGCCCTCATCCGAGTCATGTGACCCGAATAACAACATATATTTAAGTGGACTGAAATGTTGAGACAACAACACAGGAGCTAACCGGACCTTATCTATTGAGGGATCGAGGTACAATAACCCGGCCTCAACACGATCATTCAGACAACTCAGGCAATATATGAGGAATCTTTGTGTCACTTACTGAAAGAGGAACTTCTACTCAGCATCGGTAGAATATTATATAGAAATGAGTAGAGTTTCATCATGCTGACAGACAAATGAACACATGAGTAACGTGGATTTTATTTTATACCAGAATGCCTCTCTTGCTTTAGCAGGCAAATATCAGCCAACACAACGAACACAGGTCTCATCTGCTTACCTCCAGAGTCACTACCTGTCATGTGGTATGATGCACGAGAACCAGCGGACAGGCCACAGCGTCTTGCCTCAGCGTTCTCAATCATCCTTGTGAATGTTCAGACACCGACATCCCGCAACCTCCCTCACTCTGTCACTCCATCTTCGTCTCCCTTCCTCCCTCCCTCCCTCCCTCCACACGTGCATACATCCTCTCTCGTCGGTCTTTCCTCACTCATCCTCTCCTTATGTCCATACCGTTGCAGCACACCCTGGCCAGCCCTCTGACTCAAGTCTGTGGTTACTACCCCGCCCCCCCCCCCCCTCTCTCTCTCTCTCTCTGTCTCTCTCTCTCTCTCTATCTATCTATCTCTATCTCTCTCACCGTCGTTACTTACGCAGTCAACCCTCCTCACACCACGTACCGTCCTCGGGCATGTCACTACCAGCAGGTCGGGACCCTTCCTTCCTTCCTGCACTCAGGGCTCCAGACACCCGACCCCCAGCAACACCGTCAGGGCGGACGTCTGCACCGTCAGGCACATCTGTGTTTACCCTCACAGGCGCCAACCCCTCCTCCTCCTCCTCCTCCTCCCCCCCACATGTTCCCTGGTGTACCCAAAAGCTGGGTAACTGACCCACTCCGTACCCGCCAGGTCCTCCACACTCAAACTTAACACTCAGAGCTGGGTCATCACCCCTGATGCATCTCGTTACCTTACTGTGGTTCACATTCATAGTTGTATAACTTTCACAAAGGTCACACTACCATCCCCCTTCACAACATAAGGTCACACTACCATCCCCGCCACAGTGTAAGGTCATAATACTATCCTCACTATAGTATAAGGTCACGTAGGTCATTTGCTATAACAATAATACTAAAAATGAGGCGGGTGTCTAGCGAGTTGTATAGGGGCACAGTGACTTTTGGCTCACACTGTATATTGACATCGTGGAAATACAGACCATATTAAATCATTTCTGAAAACTATATATTAACTTGGGTCATAAAGAAAGCAATTTGTAAGGCTTTTCAGAACTTGTAGAGTCTTAGGAAAGAGCTACTGAAACATATTCAAAGTATAATAATGTGATGAAAACATTCCTAAATAAGATTATCCAAGAAGAAAAAATTCCATAAGATACTGCAAAGGAAAATATTCGTAATCACTCCAAGATCCTCCAAGTGAAGACCTTCTAAAGCAATTAGTTTCACAAGTAACAATATTCGAAATAATAATACTCCAAGTAGCGATATTCAAAAACAAGATATTTTGATAAATTTCAGAACAAATCATATCAAGATATTACGCTACAAAACATTACAGGACAAGACATGGTCAGGTGAAACATATCAAGAAAACATATACAAACTTTGACTCGTCCAGGGTATGATGCCAGCAAGATATTACAGTGTGTTCCTACACCAACACACACACACTGCACCTGGCCATCTTACAACAAGATGTATTACACCTTCAGCCCTCTTGTACTCGAGTCCTTTCTCTCTCTCTCTCTCTCTCTCTCTCTCTCTCTCTCTCTCTCTCTCTCTCTCTCTCTCTCTCCCAACTCACCGTAGGGCGCAGCCTGGAAGAACGCCTTGTACCAGGAGGACGAGAGGCTTTCCAGCGCCTGCCGGTCATGCAGTGGGTACATTGCCGTCACCAACTCCTCCGCCAGGTACACACTCACTGCCGGCAAAGGTCAGGATTAACGCTCTACATACGGGACTTACACCTCAGCAGGCACAAGGGTTGTGCATGACACGTCGGTAGCAACAAGGGTTGTGCATGACACCTCAGCAGGGAGGAGGGTTGTGCATGGGGCACAGGTGATGTTGATGGATGTGGAGGTCAGTGGTGGGTGGGAGTACAGGTCAGGTCATCAGGTACGAGTGAACAGGTCTGGAGAGTGACAGGTTCAGATGCAGGATCGTGATCCACAGGTCAACGTGCTTGTATTGAGAGCATCAACAAGGTCTACATCCACAACCAGTCGTCAGCCACAAGGAAGGTGTGTCACAAGCACCAGCCAGAGGGCCAGGCTGAGTCTGGCAACAGTCGTGTGGGACGTTGTTCAAGTCTTGTAGGACAGTAACGGCTGTTTTCAACAGGTCACCAGACCAGTTGTGTGGGTTTTGCTTGTAACAAGTCCTCGGTCAATTACAGGTCGTGGGGGAAGGATGGAGAAGCACAGGTTACTTCAGGTCAACTGCTGGAGTGAAGGGTTAACGAGTTCGCTTTAAATAGTTTCATTACCTATACAGGTGATTACGTAACAAGTCTAGATTATATAATCATAAATATACAATAATAAAAGATCACACTAATTACATTAAGGTACTATCTATTTTCACGTAGAAATATCTGCTGGGAAAGTCATAAGGAAGTGGAAGTTGTGTTAGTAAGAGATGTAGGGAAGGAAACAGACGCTAAGATGGCCCATCCTTCAGTTGCCAACGGCCACAAGATACCACACTTCTGTGACGCTGTAGCTTGCCGAGTGATATGTGGTCTAGGTAATAAGGATCGAGTGAGAGGGTGAAGAAGATTGGACGAAAGTGGAGGAATGCAGTGTTGAGTGGTCAGCATATGACTGTACTTACTTATCTGTTGAAGGAAGTAAATCGTTAAAAAGAATAAGTAAATAAAGGAAGATTGTAAAACACAACACTGAGAGACACCACTGTCTATCAACAGGGTACGCGACAGGTGATCCGTCAACAGTTACAGAGATAAATCGGTCTGAGAGGAAGGTGGATAAAAGGGAACAAAGACAGCGAGGAAAGCCAAAAGAGGGAAGCTTGGAGATAAGATCCTAATGTTGCACCTCGTCAAAAGCTTGTAATTTATCAAGGACAACCACACAGGAGTTTCCACAAGTTCTCACAAATGATGACCAGACATTAGTAAGATAGGCAAGAATATCAGCAGCGGATCTTATCTTAAGGAAACCATACTGGTGATCCAAGAGAAGATTGTGAGAGTCAAGATATTTGAGACTATGGGTGTTCAGGAGCGATTCAAAGAATTAGGAAATAGTAAGAATCGAAACAACAGGACGATAGTTCTGGTGGTACGAAAAATGTCCCTTCCTTAGGATGAGACATACTCTCTCCCATCAATGTATCTACCAACTGACTGGAGGTTTCTTACCATCTACAACGGACAGACCGAGATTAGAACATGACTTCTCTGCCATGTACACGGCATCAGGATGGCAGGTAAGTCATGTCTTAACCTCGATTGGCAGTTGTAGATTATTAGAAACTTGAGAGAGGGGGGGGATACCTTCCTGGGAGAGTGTACAACATGTGTGTTCTTGATGAAGAAAGAGTTTCCGCTCTTACACACGAGCGAGAGACCAAGAGCCACATGCAAGGCTCAGCCTCCAGCCTGATGATTCCTGTTAACAACAACACCGAGCTGGACGACCCTCTCCCTCAGGTCACTCTCAGCGCTCGTGACACGGCGCACACATGATGCACGTGACACGGCGCACACATGATGCACGTGACACGGCGCACACATGATGCACGTGACACGGCGCACACATGATGCACGTGACACGGCGCACACATGATGCACGTGACACGGCACACACATGATGCACGTGACACGGCACACACATGATGCACGTGACACGGCGCACACATGATGCACGTGACGGGCGCAGGCTTCGGCTATGTGAGTCATTATACTCCCGATTCTCAGTCCAGTCGCAACGAAAGGCACACGAGCCTCACTGATGGCGTCTAACCCAGGAGAACTTACCAATGGACTGGCCCGGGAAGAGCTTGATCTCAGGGTAACCGGGAACATGGCCCTCCTCCTGCTTAGCCCTGATGGCGTCCAGTTCGTGACGCACACAAAACTCCCTCTCGGCTGGGGTCAGCACTGTGTCCAGCGTGTGACCCGAGTACAGGAACTGGTCGAGGTCACGCACGCTGAACTCCTGCAGGGAAGGAGGTCAGGTCAAGACAGGTTAGTTGATGACAGACTATTCCAATAGGGTCGTCTTAGACTACGTGACATGCTTTGCCAAGGTTGATCATGCGATATGTTATACCCTCTCCTCATATACAGGAGAATGCAAAGGAATTCAAAAAGCAACACACCACTGGGTGCTTTGGAGAATGTTTATGATAGTGGAAGATGACAGGAGAAACTCACACATCAGTGTGGTAAATATTAGAACGTATTCAGGTAATTGAAAGAGAATAACCTGCTAATTTGTCATTGTAACTATGTAGGCGGAAATGATGTAAGTCGTGAACCTGAAGCCAAATATTTATCGCTTATTTCTAAACGTATCTTTAGTGTCTGCTTTGGTCCACTCTACTTGGCAAGTCGGTCCATATGTTGACAATCGTGTTGAAGATAAAGTACTTCGCCTCATTAAAGGTAAAACGTTGACACACGAGTTTGTATCCATTACTGCGGTAATCAGAAATCAGACGAATCATGAACTGGAATTAATAACTTGACTGATCAAGATCATTAAAGTCTTTAATAATTTTGAACAGTAGTGTTGGATCACCTCTTAACCTTCTCTTTTCTAAGTTGAATAGATTCAAGTCGTTTAATCTGATCTCGTAGGATTTGTTTCTGTCCGGGAATCATGTTTTTTTTTAAGGTTGGTTGACCAAAATTGAACACAATACTCAAGACGGGGATGATCAGCGAACCGTAAAGAGTAAGGATAATTTCTCTAGACTTCAATTCGATGGCTCTGTTGATAAATCCAAGCTTTATTTTTTCTCTCTCTTTTCACTGCTTGTGTGAACTGCTTACTTGGGTTTAGGTCACAAGAGATTATTACGTCTTTTTCCTCATTTACGTTTTGCATTTCAACAAAATTCATGCTGTAGCTTGCTTTTTTGTTTTTACTTCTAATATGTAAAGCTTTGCACATATCGATGTTAGAATTCATTTACCACGTATGAGCCCAGTCCACCAATTTATCTATATCAGTTTGAAGCTGTAGACGTTCAAAGTTCATTTGTATATGTATTTCCCAGTTTTATATCATGAGCGAATATTGATATCTTGCAATGCAGCTCATGATCAATATCATTAACATATATGAGAAAGAGAACCGGTCCCAACACTGATCCTTGGGGCACTCCACTTGTTACGTCTAAACATTCTGAGGTTTGACCATTAATCACACCTATGTTTATGGCCACTTAACCCCTATCCTATCCTATCCTTCGAAGCTTCATCACTGCCGTGTGCCTTAACTTTTATGGCAACCTTCGATGTGGAACCTTCTCAAACGCTTTTTGAAAATCTAGGTCGATGAAATCAACTGCTTTACTCTCGTCATATTGGTCATATCATAAAAGAAATCAAGCAGGTTTGTTAGACATGAGCGATCTCGTCGACAACCATTGTGGGAATCGTTTATTAAGTACTGGTCCTCCACATGGCTCACAATTGTAAGTAGTGGTCCTCCACATGGCTTACAACTGAAAGTAGTGGCCCTCCACATGGCTCACAATTGAAAGTAGTGGTCCTCCACATGGCTCACAATTGTAAGTAGTGGTCCTCCACATGGCTCACAATTGAAAGTAGTGGTCCTCCACATGGCTCACAATTGTAAGTAGTGGCCCTCCACATGGCTCACAATTGTAAGTAGTGGCCCTCCACATGGCTTACAATTCTACCTCGAACGATGGTTTCCATTAACTTCTCCACCTCCAGAGGTTAAGTTAATCAATCACTAACTTCCGGGCAGTTTTTTTTTTTTTTTTTTTTTTTTTTGACTATGGCCGAGTGTCAACACCTGCAACCTACCACCGTTTTGGCTGTTTTCCCGTAGTGTGGATGGAACACGAACAACGCTAATACCTTTGTGTCTCTAAGACGCCAGCTTCCGCTACAAGATGTTATTAATTCGTATTATCTCTGATCATAGCAGGGAATCTCTTCTCTGAAGAACGCTTAGAGAAGGGAGTCAAGGGTTAGGTCAACTGATAGCGTGACAGGTGGCCTGTCTCGGGTGACCTAGCATGACCGACAGGTCATGATACGAGGTCAACGGATGCTGGGAAGCCTCCATGCCGTGAGGATGTGTCTGGAAGAGATAGGTGGGTGGGTTGCCGACTGTGTGTGTGTGTGGTTTACTGGGTGGGTGACCAGGCGAATGGGGATGGACCATGTGGATGATGCGTGCGTATGCATGAACGTGTGACTGTGGATGATGTGGATGAAGCAGTAGGCTGTGCATGCAGAGAGAGAGAGAGAGAGAGAGAGAGAGAGAGAGAGAGAGAGAGAGAGAGAGAGAGCATGTTGGGGGGGGGTCAGCATATAATGTGAGCCTATGGTGGAGGAGCAGCATGCGAGCCTATGCTGAGGACATCATCATGGCAGCATATGCTGCCGCTGGAGCTTAATACCCACCTGGATAAGGCCGGAGCCAGCTTTCTTCTGTAGCTCCACCGACTCAGCAACCTCCAACAGCTTAATCTTGGTGGCGGAGACGTGTACAGTCACCCCCTGCAACCAACAGAATCATATTTAGCCTTCAAGCTGAATCGGTATCCTCAGCTTGTCTCTCCCTTCACTCCCAGCTCTAAGCTTGATGCTGGTGGCGAGGCAAGTCTTGTTCCCCCAAGCTTAAGGTGGCAACCTTTTTTTTTTTTTTCAAGCTTACTTCTCTTGCTCAACTCAACGTAGGTGTAGGTTGTGAATCAGCTTAAGTTACCTCAGCTTGATAATAACTGAAAAGCTGGTTCAAGTTTCCTCATGTGACTTCACATGCCTAACTTAATTCACCAAACTTGACAGAGGTGATTAAGCTGACTAAAGAGTTCTAGGTCAAGTTCCCCAGCTTAATGTTGAAAACGTCCAGCTTAGCTCTCCAAGCTTAACAAAAATGATAAACAGCTTATGTACAAAATACATAATGATAAAAGTACACAGCACTAACTCCCAGCAGCTCCCCTGAGGAAACAAACCCCCAGAAACCCCCTGAGAACACTAAACCCCGGCAAGTCCCTGAGACAACAACACTACTCCCCCAGGAACCCCCTGAGACAACACTCACCTGCCCCTGTTTCTGGGGTTCACATCTCACCAGGAGTTCAGCCCCGCCATATTTGTTCTTGGACTCGATCCGTTCTATGAGCCACTCCACCGCCTCCCGGGCTGTCCCTGGGTGGAACTGTAATAACAAAAATACAGTTTTTGAGAACAATCACAGGTGAAGATACAGGTACAGTGGCCATCACGGGTACATAAAACACACGTATAGTTACTACAGAGCAATTAATGACATATTTAAACCAAAACACCCTCTTATGGGGTGCAGCTTCATGGCTGCTCTCCGCGCAGGAGCAGGGAAGTGATAGACTCCTTGGGAGCGAGAAGGTAACGCGTTCAAGCTTCTGGTGGTCGTCTTTCCCAGTAGAGCAGTGGTAGAGGGCTCTCCTGACGAGGGCGCTGATGGTGAAGCGCAGGTACCGCCTAGGGCACTCACTTCCTCCAGTCATTTGTTCGTGGTCTTGGTGAACAGTCGTAGTCTGGAATCGTACGTTGTGTGCGGTGACGAGTATATCCAAGAGGGGGAGGCAACCATCGCTGGCTTCCTCATAGGCGAAGTTAAGTCCAGAGGCAGCGATGAAGCGCAGTCTGAGGTCCTGCAGCTCCTGCAGGTCCTTGATACGTCGTCGACGTAGCGGCGGTAGGAGTTCTGATTCGACGGCCCCCATGTTTCAGAAATTAGCGAACAGGACTCCGAGATGGGCGCTGGCTGGCTGTCCATCGCTACACCTTCAGTCTGCTGATACATCCGACCGGCTTCTTACATGCAAAACTCCAGCAGCGTCGCCCTCAGGGCCTTCTCTGGGATGTCGAGGGGTTCGGTGTCTTCGTGGCGGTCTACACACGATGGAGTTAGGAGGTCGAGCGTCTTGTCCACAAGGAACGTTGGTCCAGAGGCGGTAGAGGCGGAGGGAGGTGGTGGTGTGGGCGTCAGCGGGAGGCCCGTCACGTAGGAATTTCCGAGGAAGCCCTCGGAGCAGAGGGTAGGGTGCAGGTGTCAGGTACAACATGGTGTTGTCAGGGGCGACTGACTTACCTTGATGACGTAGATGGTGGGCGGGATGTGGGAGGCCCCTGGGCCATCGGGTGCTTCCATGTCCTCGTCACTATCCGAGGGCTGCATGATGGTAGGTCAACCCAGGCCAGGAGAGGTCACGGACAGTGCCAAGGGGCGCCCAGGGCTGTAGGCAGAAAAGGTCACTTAAGAGATGTGATGACCCTGCTTGACCTTAGCAAGCATACTGCAGTCATACCTTCTGCACATGACTCTTAAAGTAACCTAACCTAACCTTATCTATCACGGCACATTGACCTTGTATGACTGAAGCACGATGGTACGACCCTTGAGCACGACGGTACGACCCTTGAGTACGACATCCTTTTTTGCTTCAAAGGTTCTACTTCACGCTCAAGGGCCGTACTATCGTGCTCAAGGGCCGTACTATCGTGCTCAAGGGCCGTCCCGTCGTGGTTAAAGACCTCACCGTCGTTTTCTATGGCCGCACCAACATGCATACCTGACCGTGTGACCCTAATGATGGTAGTCCACCTGACCGTGTGACCCTGGCAAGGGAGGGCGGGGGGGGGGGGGGGGGGGGGGGGCAGAATGTGGTAGTATGGCACTAGGACGCCACACACACACACACACACACACACAACACCTGCCCAGTTTTCATGAGGCAAAACAGGTACTGAGTGTGACTCGGAGGTCAGTGTAAGTGAGGGTTCAGGAGATCAGGTACCCTCGACCTAAGAGAGAGAGAGAGAGAGAGAGAGAGAGAGAGAGAGAGAGAGAGTATCGCGAAATGTGTCAACAACATGTGTTGCCAAACATGGGATGATGGTGTGGGGTGCCAGACGATGATGTGACCCTCAGAGGAGTTTTGAATGGATTTACACACACACACACACACACACACACACACACACACACAGGAGTAAACACATGGTGCATTTCTTTGAATTTTGCACAACATAAGCCTCAGTCAATCGGCAAAATAATATATTTCACAGAAGAATAAACACTTATTGTCATAAACCATCGTTCAGTTGTCGTAAACTGTCTATCGTACAGTTGTCATAAACCATCGTACAGTTGTCGTAAACAATCGTACAGTTGTCGTAAACCATCGTACAGTTGTCGTACACAACTCACCCCACGAGAAAAACTCGGTCGGACATCGCCCTCAAGACCCCGACACTGCTGCCCTTGTTCAGGTCCGGAGGGCCGCCTCTGTGATGTTTGTTTCCTCCCTCACGCCGCTCAACTTTGGGGATCCTCTTCACCATCTCCTTCCACACCTGATATATTTTTTTTTTCTGAAGTTATGATCCTCAGAGTGCTCGAAATTCTATCAGATTATTATCTTTGTTTTTCCATAATCCTTCCTTACTCCACTATCTCTTTAAACCCTTCCTATTTATACTAGCCTGACCCAGGTACACATTTCATCGACAAACCCTTGAGTGTGGATAAACAGCTGGGTTGACTGTGGATCGACTGCCTTCAGGCAGTAGGAATGTGTCCTACTTCACAGAGGGCTTACGTAAGTGCTGTGGTGAGGCACTCACGCTCCTACCCTGTGTATGATGTGGTAAGTCCTCACCACTCACGCTCCTACCCAGTGTATGATGTCGTAAGTCCTCACCACTCACGCTCCTACCCAGTGTATGATGTCGTAAGTCCTCACCACTCACGCTCCTGCCCAGTGTATGATGTCGTAAGTCCTCACCACTCACGCTCCTACCCTGTGTATGATGTGGTAAGTCCTCACCACTCACGCTCCTGCCCAGTGTACGATGTCGTAAGTCCTCACCACTCACGCTCCTACCCAGTGTATGATGTCGTAAGTCCTCACCACTCACGCTCCTACCCAGTGTATGATGTCGTAAGTCCTCACCACTCACGCTCCTACCCTGTGTATGATGTGGTAAGTCCTCACCACTCACGCTCCTACCCAGTGTATGATGTCGTAAGTCCTCACCACTCACGCTCCTACCCAGTGTATGATGTCGTAAGTCCTCACCACTCACGCTCCTACCCAGTGTATGATGTCGTAAGTCCTCACCACTCACGCTCCTACCCAGTGTATGATGTCGTAAGTCCTCACCACTCACGCTCCTACCCAGTGTATGATGTCGTAAGTCCTCACCACTCACGCTCCTACCCTGTGTATGATGTGGTAAGTCCTCACCACTCACGCTCCTACCCTGTGTATGATGTGGTAAGTCCTCACCACTCACGCTCCTACCCAGTGTATGATGTCGTAAGTCCTCACCACTCACGCTCCTACCCAGTGTATGATGTCGTAAGTCCTCACCACTCACGCTCCTACCCAGTGTATGATGTCGTAAGTCCTCACCACTCACGCTCCTACCCTGTGTATGATGTGGTAAGTCCTCACCACTCACGCTCCTACCCAGTGTATGATGTCGTAAGTCCTCACCACTCACGCTCCTACCCAGTGTATGATGTCGTAAGTCCTCACCACTCACGCTCCTACCCAGTGTATGATGTCGTAAGTCCTCACCACTCACGCTCCTACCCTGTGTATGATGTGGTAAGTCCTCACCACTCACGCTCCTACCCTGTGTATGATGTGGTAAGTCCTCACCACTCACGCTCCTACCCAGTGTATGATGTCGTAAGTCCTCACCACTCACGCTCCTACCCAGTGTATGATGTCGTAAGTCCTCACCACTCACGCTCCTACCCAGTGTATGATGTCGTAAGTCCTCACCACTCACGCTCCTACCCAGTGTATGATGTCGTAAGTCCTCACCACTCACGCTCCTACCCAGTGTATGATGTCGTAAGTCCTCACCACTCACGCTCCTACCCAGTGTATGATGTCGTAAGTCCTCACCACTCACGCTCCTACCCAGTGTATGATGTCGTAAGTCCTCACCACTCACGCTCCTACCCAGTGTATGATGTCGTAAGTCCTCACCACTCACGCTCCTACCCAGTGTATGATGTCGTAAGTCCTCACCACTCACGCTCCTACCCAGTGTATGATGTCGTAAGTCCTCACCACTCACGCTCCTACCCAGTGTATGATGTCGTAAGTCCTCACCACTCACGCTCCTACCCAGTGTATGATGTCGTAAGTCCTCACCACTCACGCTCCTACCCTGTGTATGATGTGGTAAGTCCTCACCACTCACGCTCCTACCCTGTGTATGATGTGGTAAGTCCTCACCACTCACGCTCCTACCCAGTGTATGATGTCGTAAGTCCTCACCACTCACGCTCCTACCCAGTGTATGATGTCGTAAGTCCTCACCACTCACGCTCCTACCCTGTGTATGATGTGGTAAGTCCTCACCACTCACGCTCCTACCCTGTGTATGATGTGGTAAGTCCTCACCACTCACGCTCCTACCCAGTGTATGATGTCGTAAGTCCTCACCACTCACGCTCCTACCCTGTGTATGATGTGGTAAGTCCTCACCACTCACGCTCCTACCCTGTGTATGATGTGGTAAGTCCTCACCACTCACGCTCCTACCCTGTGTATGATGTGGTAAGTCCTCACCACTCACGCTCCTACCCTGTGTATGATGTGGTAAGTCCTCACCACTCACGCTCCTACCCTGTGTATGATGTGGTAAGTCCTCACCACTCACGCTCCTACCCTGTGTATGATGTGGTAAGTCCTCACCACTCACGCTCCTACCCAGTGTATGATGTCGTAAGTCCTCACCACTCACGCTCCTACCCAGTGTATGATGTCGTAAGTCCTCACCACTCACGCTCCTACCCAGTGTATGATGTCGTAAGTCCTCACCACTCACGCTCCTACCCTGTGTATGATGTGGTAAGTCCTCACCACTCACGCTCCTACCCTGTGTATGATGTGGTAAGTCCTCACCACTCACGCTCCTACCCTGTGTATGATGTGGTAAGTCCTCACCACTCACGCTCCTACCCTGTGTATGATGTGGTAAGTCCTCACCACTCACGCTCCTACCCTGTGTATGATGTGGTAAGTCCTCACCACTCACGCTCCTACCCTGTGTATGATGTGGTAAGTCCTCACCACTCACGCTCCTACCCTGTGTATGATGTGGTAAGTCCTCACCACTCACGCTCCTACCCTGTGTATGATGTGGTAAGTCCTCACCACTCACGCTCCTACCCAGTGTATGATGTCGTAAGTCCTCACCACTCACGCTCCTACCCAGTGTATGATGTCGTAAGTCCTCACCACTCACGCTCCTACCCTGTGTATGATGTGGTAAGTCCTCACCACTCACGCTCCTACCCTGTGTATGATGTGGTAAGTCCTCACCACTCACGCTCCTACCCAGTGTATGATGTCGTAAGTCCTCACCACTCACGCTCCTACCCTGTGTATGATGTGGTAAGTCCTCACCACTCACGCTCCTACCCTGTGTATGATGTGGTAAGTCCTCACCACTCACGCTCCTACCCAGTGTATGATGTCGTAAGTCCTCACCACTCACGCTCCTACCCTGTGTATGATGTGGTAAGTCCTCACCACTCACGCTCCTACCCTGTGTATGATGTGGTAAGTCCTCACCACTCACGCTCCTACCCTGTGTATGATGTGGTAAGTCCTCACCACTCACGCTCCTACCCTGTGTATGATGTGGTAAGTCCTCACCACTCACGCTCCTACCCTGTGTATGATGTGGTAAGTCCTCACCACTCACGCTCCTACCCTGTGTATGATGTGGTAAGTCCTCACCACTCACGCTCCTACCCTGTGTATGATGTGGTAAGTCCTCACCACTCACGCTCCTACCCTGTGTATGATGTGGTAAGTCCTCACCACTCACGCTCCTACCCTGTGTATGATGTGGTAAGTCCTCACCACTCACGCTCCTACCCTGTGTATGATGTGGTAAGTCCTCACCACTCACGCTCCTACCCAGTGTATGATGTCGTAAGTCCTCACCACTCACGCTCCTACCCTGTGTATGATGTGGTAAGTCCTCACCACTCACGCTCCTACCCTGTGTATGATGTGGTAAGTCCTCACCACTCACGCTCCTACCCAGTGTATGATGTCGTAAGTCCTCACCACTCACGCTCCTACCCAGTGTATGATGTCGTAAGTCCTCACCACTCACGCTCCTACCCAGTGTATGATGTCGTAAGTCCTCACCACTCACGCTCCTACCCAGTGTATGATGTCGTAAGTCCTCACCACTCACGCTCCTACCCAGTGTATGATGTCGTAAGTCCTCACCACTCACGCTCCTACCCTGTGTATGATGTGGTAAGTCCTCACCACTCACGCTCCTACCCAGTGTATGATGTCGTAAGTCCTCACCACTCACGCTCCTACCCAGTGTATGATGTCGTAAGTCCTCACCACTCACGCTCCTACCCTGTGTATGATGTGGTAAGTCCTCACCACTCACGCTCCTACCCAGTGTATGATGTCGTAAGTCCTCACCACTCACGCTCCTACCCTGTGTATGATGTGGTAAGTCCTCACCACTCACGCTCCTACCCAGTGTATGATGTCGTAAGTCCTCACCACTCACGCTCCTACCCTGTGTATGATGTGGTAAGTCCTCACCACTCACGCTCCTACCCTGTGTATGATGTGGTAAGTCCTCACCACTCACGCTCCTACCCAGTGTATGATGTCGTAAGTCCTCACCACTCACGCTCCTACCCAGTGTATGATGTCGTAAGTCCTCACCACTCACGCTCCTACCCAGTGTATGATGTCGTAAGTCCTCACCACTCACGCTCCTACCCAGTGTATGATGTCGTAAGTCCTCACCACTCACGCTCCTACCCTGTGTATGATGTGGTAAGTCCTCACCACTCACGCTCCTACCCAGTGTATGATGTCGTAAGTCCTCACCACTCACGCTCCTACCCTGTGTATGATGTGGTAAGTCCTCACCACTCACGCTCCTACCCTGTGTATGATGTGGTAAGTCCTCACCACTCACGCTCCTACCCTGTGTATGATGTGGTAAGTCCTCACCACTCACGCTCCTACCCAGTGTATGATGTCGTAAGTCCTCACCACTCACGCTCCTACCCAGTGTATGATGTCGTAAGTCCTCACCACTCACGCTCCTACCCAGTGTATGATGTCGTAAGTCCTCACCACTCACGCTCCTACCCAGTGTATGATGTCGTAAGTCCTCACCACTCACGCTCCTACCCAGTGTATGATGTCGTAAGTCCTCACCACTCACGCTCCTACCCTGTGTATGATGTGGTAAGTCCTCACCACTCACGCTCCTACCCTGTGTATGATGTGGTAAGTCCTCACCACTCACGCTCCTACCCAGTGTATGATGTCGTAAGTCCTCACCACTCACGCTCCTACCCTGTGTATGATGTGGTAAGTCCTCACCACTCACGCTCCTACCCAGTGTATGATGTCGTAAGTCCTCACCACTCACGCTCCTACCCAGTGTATGATGTCGTAAGTCCTCACCACTCACGCTCCTACCCTGTGTATGATGTGGTAAGTCCTCACCACTCACGCTCCTACCCTGTGTATGATGTCGTAAGTCCTCACCACTCACGCTCCTACCCAGTGTATGATGTCGTAAGTCCTCACCACTCACGCTCCTACCCTGTGTATGATGTGGTAAGTCCTCACCACTCACGCTCCTACCCAGTGTATGATGTCGTAAGTCCTCACCACTCACGCTCCTACCCTGTGTATGATGTGGTAAGTCCTCACCACTCACGCTCCTACCCAGTGTATGATGTCGTAAGTCCTCACCACTCACGCTCCTACCCAGTGTATGATGTCGTAAGTCCTCACCACTCACGCTCCTACCCAGTGTATGATGTCGTAAGTCCTCACCACTCACGCTCCTACCCAGTGTATGATGTCGTAAGTCCTCACCACTCACGCTCCTACCCAGTGTATGATGTCGTAAGTCCTCACCACTCACGCTCCTACCCAGTGTATGATGTCGTAAGTCCTCACCACTCACGCTCCTACCCTGTGTATGATGTGGTAAGTCCTCACCACTCACGCTCCTACCCAGTGTATGATGTCGTAAGTCCTCACCACTCACGCTCCTACCCAGTGTATGATGTCGTAAGTCCTCACCACTCACGCTCCTACCCTGTGTATGATGTGGTAAGTCCTCACCACTCACGCTCCTACCCTGTGTATGATGTGGTAAGTCCTCACCACTCACGCTCCTACCCTGTGTATGATGTGGTAAGTCCTCACCACTCACGCTCCTACCCTGTGTATGATGTGGTAAGTCCTCACCACTCACGCTCCTACCCAGTGTATGATGTCGTAAGTCCTCACCACTCACGCTCCTACCCTGTGTATGATGTGGTAAGTCCTCACCACTCACGCTCCTACCCAGTGTATGATGTCGTAAGTCCTCACCACTCACGCTCCTACCCAGTGTATGATGTCGTAAGTCCTCACCACTCACGCTCCTACCCAGTGTATGATGTCGTAAGTCCTCACCACTCACGCTCCTACCCTGTGTATGATGTGGTAAGTCCTCACCACTCACGCTCCTACCCTGTGTATGATGTGGTAAGTCCTCACCACTCACGCTCCTACCCAGTGTATGATGTCGTAAGTCCTCACCACTCACGCTCCTACCCTGTGTATGATGTGGTAAGTCCTCACCACTCACGCTCCTACCCTGTGTATGATGTGGTAAGTCCTCACCACTCACGCTCCTACCCTGTGTATGATGTGGTAAGTCCTCACCACTCACGCTCCTACCCAGTGTATGATGTCGTAAGTCCTCACCACTCACGCTCCTACCCTGTGTATGATGTGGTAAGTCCTCACCACTCACGCTCCTACCCAGTGTATGATGTCGTAAGTCCTCACCACTCACGCTCCTACCCAGTGTATGATGTCGTAAGTCCTCACCACTCACGCTCCTACCCAGTGTATGATGTCGTAAGTCCTCACCACTCACGCTCCTACCCTGTGTATGATGTGGTAAGTCCTCACCACTCACGCTCCTACCCAGTGTATGATGTCGTAAGTCCTCACCACTCACGCTCCTACCCAGTGTATGATGTCGTAAGTCCTCACCACTCACGCTCCTACCCTGTGTATGATGTGGTAAGTCCTCACCACTCACGCTCCTACCCAGTGTATGATGTCGTAAGTCCTCACCACTCACGCTCCTACCCAGTGTATGATGTCGTAAGTCCTCACCACTCACGCTCCTACCCAGTGTATGATGTCGTAAGTCCTCACCACTCACGCTCCTACCCAGTGTATGATGTCGTAAGTCCTCACCACTCACGCTCCTACCCTGTGTATGATGTGGTAAGTCCTCACCACTCACGCTCCTACCCAGTGTATGATGTCGTAAGTCCTCACCACTCACGCTCCTACCCTGTGTATGATGTGGTAAGTCCTCACCACTCACGCTCCTACCCAGTGTATGATGTCGTAAGTCCTCACCACTCACGCTCCTACCCAGTGTATGATGTCGTAAGTCCTCACCACTCACGCTCCTACCCTGTGTATGATGTGGTAAGTCCTCACCACTCACGCTCCTACCCTGTGTATGATGTGGTAAGTCCTCACCACTCACGCTCCTACCCAGTGTATGATGTCGTAAGTCCTCACCACTCACGCTCCTACCCAGTGTATGATGTCGTAAGTCCTCACCACTCACGCTCCTACGAGGAAGCGAATGCTGCCTCTTGGGAAACGGTCGACCCAGTATTTTTCTTGTACATTGGAGGCTTCAGTCAGAGATAAGCGCACATCATGACCGGGCATTGAGTGAAATATAGAAAGGATTTTCCTCTCTCTCTCTCCCCCCTCCCTCTCTTTTCTCCCTCCCCTCTCTTCTCTCTCCTCCTTTCTCCTTTTCTCTCTCTCTTCCCTTTCAAATGGTAGAATCAGCTAACAAAAAAATTTTCCCCAAAAAAATGGCCTAGCATTAAAAAATGATGATAGGGAAAAAAAATTTATAATAATAAAAATAATAATAATAATAATAATAATAATAAAAAAATTTAAAATAATAATAAAGGTGCAAAAAATCAATAATCAAACGATAAAATCACTACAGTAGCGATAAGAAAACCAAAAAAACTAGACATGTAAGGTTAGTTTTAACGAATTAAGAAATTTAAATTGATTTTGGGTGTGGCCCCCCAAAATTATTAATACCGGAAATACAGCTGACCTGATGATAAAAATTTTTAAAAAAATTTTAACAGCAAATTAAATTCAGGGTTTTTTTTTTTTTTTCCCGGCAATAAAAAGTTGGGCTAAAACAAATTTACGTTGATTAAAAAAATTTTTTTAAGTTTTTTGAAAAAGATTTTAAAATTTTTTAAGTTTTAAAAAAAAAAAAAGATTTTTTTGAAAAATTTCTCGTAAAAACTCATTTTTTCTAATGTTATTACTTATTTCGTATTGAACCTGAAAGTACCAATTTTGAACATATTGGGGGGGGGGGTTTAAAAATACAGGTCCTCAATAAATTCTAAAAAAATCACAAGACACGGAAAACGAATTCTCAAAAATTGTCAATAACGACAAAAGCTTTTTTTTTTTGTAAAATTTTTAAGGAGGGAAAATTTAAACGCTTATTAATGATTGTGAAATTTTAGAAAATAATGAGCCAATAAACTCTAAACTTAAAACAGGGGGGGTTTTGAGCGCAGTCCTTTTAAGTACTGGTTAAAATTTATGAGTTTGCTTGTAGAAAATCTTTACTTTGATATCACGGAAAGGAAACAAAATATAACAAAGGATGGTCAAATTTTCTTCAAACCACACTTGGGATTCTGTATAATTGGAGGGGGAGAGAAATTTTTTTCTTAAGGGAGCGAGATGACGAAGCCAACTTGGCACTCAAAAGCTGACCCAATTTCCCCCGAACCCGTCACCTTGGGTGCCCCGGGTTCCCCCTTTGTAATTTTAAAACCTACTTTTACCCTATTATTCCGTTTAAAAGGTTTTGTTTCGTTACCAAATTATATATAAAAAAAAATCTAGTGTCGTATGTTCGCAGTTATTGTTACAAAAAAAATAAAGCACAAATTTAAAGCATAAAAGGGAATAAAGGGTTTCGCAAAACCTGAAGATTTTCCCAAAAATGAATATCGTCCCCTGGGGGTTTTCACTAATTTGTAAGCCAAAGGGGGCTTTACCTTTGAGGGTTTTTGTGAATATAAAACACGTTGTGTAAAGAAGCAACCCCAAAATTTTTTCGGTGAAATACAGCGTATCATCTTTTAGGGACATAAAAACCCACAAGCTCTTTTAAAAACCCCTTTTCCCTTTACAACACTGAACCCCTCCCCTGTATACCAATTATTCCCTCAACTGCCACATTAAATCACCTTTGCATTCAAATCACCCATTTCTTTAACCGGGGCTCGTGCATCAAAACTACTAACACACTCACTCAGCTGCTCCCAAAACACTTGCCTCTCATGATCTTTCTTCTCATGCCCAGGTTGCTTCCTTTTCTTTTACGTGG
>NC_092257.1:1630000-1652500 GCF_036320965.1 Panulirus ornatus
TACCACGGCAGTGTAAGCGATCCGATTACTGCAATACCACGGTTAAATGGGTACCGATAATATAGCATTATAAATAATGCTTTAAAATGATCGAGATTTGAAGTCTGACTCCAGTCATGCACTTGTTTATAATATTGACATGCATAATGATCATGAATAACAGCTTTAACATAAACGTTTACACCATTAAAGAAGTTAACTTTGAACAGGTTCACTGCCTCTTTAAATCGAGACTTGCGCAAGACGGGTAGCCTAGCCTCTTGCCCAGTATGGATGCGAGAGGATTGCGTGTTGCCATTTTCTCTGGCGAGGAATTTTCCTCTCTCTCTCTCTCTCTCTCTCTCTCTCTCTCTCTCTCTCTCTCTCTCTCTCTCTCTCTCTCTCTCTCTCTCTCTCTCTTACCTTGTGCGATGGTAGATCAGCTTCACTAAATAATTTCCAACAAATGGCCTATGCATTAATAATGATGATGATGATGATAATGATAATAATAATAATAATAATAATAATAATAATAATAATAATAATAATAATAAAGGTGCACATATCTATAATGCTACTTGATAAAATCACTACAGTAGCGATAATGAAAACCAAAATACTAGACATGTAAGGTTAGATTAACTGAATTAAGAAATGTTAAATTGATTTTGGTGTGGCCCACCATTATTATATACCGTGTAATACAGCTGACCTGATGATGAATTTGTTAAGAAAATTAACAGCTAATTGAAATTCAGGATTTTTTTTCGCAATAAAAAGTTAGCTAAAACTATTTACGTTGATTATAAATTTTAGTTTTTTGAAAAAGACTTTATATAAGTTTTAAGATTTGTGAAAAATTTCTCGTAAGACTCATTTCTTCTAATGTTATTACTTAATTCGTATTGAACTCTGAAAGTACCAATTTCTGAACATATTGGGGGAGGGGGGTGAAAATACAGGTCCTCAATAAATTCTAAAAAAATCACAAGACACGGAGACGAATTCTCATAAATTGTCAATAACGACAAAAGCTTTTTCTTTTGTAGAATTTAAGGATGGACATTTAAACGCTTATTAATGATTGTGTAATTAGTAATAATGAGCCAATAAACTCTCACTTAAAACAGGGCGGGTTGAGCGCAGTCCTATAAGTACTGGTGTAAGAATTTATGAGTTTGCTTGTAGATATCTTTACTTTGATATCACGAAAGGAAACAAAATATAACTAAGAGATGTGTCAAATGTTCTTCTAAGCACACTTGGGATTCTGTGATAATGTGGAGGGGGAGAGAAGTTATTCTTAAGCAGCGAGATGACGAAGCCATCTTGGCACTCTACGCTGACTCAATCCTCCGAACCCGTCACTCTTGGCTGCGGCTTCCCCTTCGTAATTTCTAAAACCTACTTTCACCATATGATTCCGTTAAAGGTTCGTACGTTACCAATATTATATATAAAACAAAATCTAGTGTCGTATGTTCGCATGTGATTGTTACAAAAAAAATAAAGCACAATTCAAAGCATAATAGGTAATAAAGTTATCGCACACCTGAAGATTCCTAGATATGAATATCGTCATGGGCTTTACACTAATTTGTAAGCAAGGAGGCTCACCTTTGAGGGTATTGTGAATATAAACACGTTGTGTATGAAGCAACCAAATTTATTCGGTGTAAATACAGCGTATCATCTTTCAGCACATAAATCTACAAGCTCTTCACCATTTCCATTTACAACACTGAACACTCCATGTATACCAATTATTCCCTCAACTGCCACATTACTCACCTTTGCATTCAAATCACCCATTACTTTAACCGGGTCTCGTGCATCAAAACTACTAACACACTCACTCAGCTGCTCCCAAAACACTTGCCTCTCATGATCTTTCTTCTCATGCCCAGGTTGCTTCCTTTTCTTTTACGTGGATATAACTCAGCCTAGTACATCAACATGTCTTGTCTTCATCGTAACTTAGCAGTTATAGCCAGACCCAGCGACTTTTAAAGTTCCAGCCTTGAACGTGGCTTCCCTAACTTTATATAAAGTTCGTACAGAAAGTAACCTAGCCAGTTTTAAAGTTGGTCCTCAATGATCCTACGGAACTGTATAGTTCGTCCTGAACCTACCTAACCAACTTTATAGTTCGTCCTGAACCTAACCTAACCAACTTTATAATTTGTCCTGAACCTAACCTAACCAACTAAAGTTGCTTTCCTAACCTGGCAAAGTTTATAACATACATAGTTCTTGTCATAGAGCCATAACTTAATGTTCTAAGGTTCTTCATTCTGTGGCAGATGTTGACTTCATTAAGGTTTTCACGATTCCTCTCTTATAAACAGAGATACTTACTGCCAAAATCTATGCCTCCATGGAAGATATCACAAAAAAAGAAACCATTCACTAATTATCGTACAGGGAAGAGCAGTGCCTTGATGCTGAGCCAGTTACAGAGGTACAACAATCCAGATTTATAGAATGAAGAGAATCATACACGTTATATTATATTCAACATTGCAAACAAAAACCTTGGTTTATTTTTATATAACTCAGCGCTCTCAATGACCTTCCTTGTAAGACAAACCATTCCTGGTCAGATTTGATGTGTGTGTGTGTGTGTGTGTGTGTAAACAGACCAATAAGCAAAAAGTATGTAGAAAGATATACAGACGTAGAGGTAAGCATATATATATATATATATATATATATATATATATATATATATATATATATATATATATATATATTTTTTTTTTTTCATACGATTCGCCATTTCCCACATTTGCGAGGTAGCGTTAAGAACAGAGGACTGGGCCTTAGAGGGAAAATCCTCACCTGGCCCCCTTCTCTGTTCCTTTTTTTGGAAAATTAAAAAAAAAAAAAAAAAAAACGAGAGGGGAGGATTTCCAGCCACCCGCTCCCTCCCCTTTTAGTCGCCTTCTACGACACGCAGGGAATACGTGGGAAGTATTCTTTCTCCCCTATCCCCAGAGATAATATATATATATATATATATATATATATATATATATATATATATATATATATATATATATATATATATATGGTTTGGTCACATGGAAAGAATGAGTGAGGAAAGATTGACCAAGAGGATATATGTGTCAGAGTTGGAGGGAACGAGAAATGGGAGACCAAAGTGGAGGTGAAAAGATGGAGTGAAAAAGATTTTGAGTGATCGGCGCCTGAACATGCAGGAGGGTGAAAGGCGTGCAAGGAATAGAGTGAATTGGAACGATGTGGTATACCGGGGTCGACGTGCTGTCAATGGATTGAACCAGGGCATGTGAAGCGTCTGGGGTAAACCATGGAAAGTTCTGTGAGGCCTGGATGTGGAAAGGGAGCTGTGGTTTCAGTGCATTATACATGACAGCTAGAGACTGAGTGTGAACAAATGTGGCCTTTGTTGTCTTTTCCTAGCGCTACCTTGCGCACATGCGGGGGGAGGGGGTTGTTATTTCATGTTTGGGGGAGTGGCGATGAGAATGAATAAAGGCAGACAGTATGAAGAATATAATTCATGTATAATATAATTCATGTATACGATGAGATGTATAGGTATGTATATTTGCGTGTGTGGACGAGTATGTATAAACATGTGTATGTGGGTGGGTTGGGCCATTCTCTCGTCTGTTTCCTTGCGCTACATCGCTAACGCGGGAGACAGCGACAAAGTATAATATATATATATATATATATATATATATATATATATATATATATATATATATATATATATATATATATTTCTTTCTTTTTTTTCCAAAAGAAGGAACAGAGAAGGGGCCAGGTGAGGATATTCCCTCAAAGGCCCAGTTCTCTGTTCTTAACGCTACCTCGCTAACGCGGGAAATAGCGAATAGTTTGAAAGAGAAAGAAAGATATATATATATATATATATTCTTATGAGATCACGGGGAAAATGAAAACTGATAAGTTCCCAAGTGCACTTTCGTGTAATCATCACACCATCAGGGGAGACACAAGAGAAATATGTCAGTCGATATACAACAGAGAGACGTAGGTAGGACGCTATTTGATAAACGAGTGTATCACACACACACACACACACACACACACAGAAGCAGAGGGACAGATTTTGCATGCATCTTCAGACGATAAATCATATAGACCAGTTCTTCACTAACAGCCATTACCACACTGGACCTACCACACCACAGACTCACCATCCTCACCTCCAGCACTCCGCTACCACACCACCACACCACGTAACAAGATGACACGTTAAACAGAAATACTTAGGCTGAGCGTGGCTGCTGCACGCCAGCTGGGGCCTCGCCCAATCCATGGTTGGGATTATTCCTAATCCTCCACCATCAGCCGAGGATTGGCTGCACCAACGGCTAACCGGTCAACTACTAATCTTTAACCCAATTATTTTTTTTCCTGGAACACTTTTCACTCATTGCACATTCAATTTAACCCAATTATTTTTTTTCCTGGAACACTTTTCACTCATTGCACATTCAATTCTCCGTTGATGATTGACCTACTATTTATATCAAAGCTTATTTTTCTTTATATGCAGGATATCTTTTATTCATTACAATCATATCATATTGTTGATTAATTGTTGATATTACATTGAAGTAAGTTTTATTTCACTGCCGGGCAGTCTCCAAACATGTAACACTGATCCAGCAGACAACATATTTGTCTCCTAGAAACTTAAGTATATATAATTCATGGCTTAACAAGACAATGTTACATGATTAGGAATGAAATGAGAAGAAAATCTCACTTCCTGATTAGAGTCGCAACATTGCCAACACCAACGGATTATGCAAGACCTCACAGCCCAGCATGTCAGCCGCCCCACCACTGTTACCAACTACCTCAACCTTTAAACGTACGTGTTATGTAAACGCTGCGTTCACCCGCCCGACGCTGGCTTCGGTTTCAACCTAAGCAAGCATCATGGACGAGACACGCGAGAATAACGCATGACAGTGCACTTGTATCGAGATGACCAAATTATAAGTTAATTTTTTTTTTTTCAAACTATGAACAGGTTTACTGATTAGCCGAGTTTTATAACCTCATGTATATATATATATCACAGTTAATATCAGTCATTTAATGGTCATATCCCGCAACAAACATCTGTTTGTATGTACGTAAGTTGCTGGATTTATGGGTTATGATAATTAGCTGTCTTTTTAACAAGAGCGACGTGTCCTGACATACGTAATGTTGTGTGAGTCGGGTCAACCAATACTGATACAGGAGAGGGGCGATGCAGCATGTGTCCTGCTGTGATGTTACTATAGATACAAGCTGAGGTATAGAGGCTGAGCTGGAGGCTGAGGTACAGAGGCTGAGCTGGAGGCTGAGGTACAGAGGCTAAGCTGGAGGGTGAGGTACAGAGGCTAAGCTGGAGGCTGAGGCACAGAGGGTAAGCTGGAGGCTGAGGTACAGGGGTTCAGCTGGAGGGTGAGGTAGAGACGTTCAGCTGGAGGGTGAGGTAGAGAGGTTCAGCTGGAGGCTGAGGTAGAGGGGTTCAGCTGGAGGCTGAGGTATAGAGGTTCAGCTGGAGGGTGAGGTACAGGGGTTCTGCTGGAGGGTGAGTTAGAGGGGTTCTGCTGGAGGGTGAGTTAGAGGGGTCAGCTGGGGGGTGAGGTGAACGTTATGCTCCCCCCCCCCATTCATCGTTGCCAGCCCCGGCCACCTGCCTAGCGACCCCACCACAATTACGAGCACTGGTCACGTGCCCCGGGTTTGCCCCTCGCACCACCGCAGCCGGCCAACACCACCAGGGACTTCCTTCATGTCTGGTTTCTTAACTAGTCAAGGAAACCCCGGCCTTGTGACCAACCTTGGCATGGTACGTGAAGCCTCGCTACTGCCAGCTCCACTGACCTATCCCTACGCTACTACACACACCACGGTTACCTACCCCTAGCCTCCTGCGTCCGGTCCTCACTCAGTGGAGACAGTGGCAAGGCAGAATATATATATATATATATATATATATATATATATATATATATATATATATATATATGTATGTGAGAAATACTTAGAAAAGCAAATGGATTTGTATGTAGCATTTTTGGATCTGGAGAAGGCATATGATAGAGTTGATAGAGATGCTCTGTGGAAGGTATTAAGAATATATGGTGTGGGAGGCAAGTTGTTAGAAGCAGTGAAAAGTTTTTATCGAGGATGTAAGGCATGTGTACGTGTAGGAAGAGAGGAAAGTGATTGGTTCTCAGTGAATGTAGGTTTGCGGCAGGGGTGTGTGATGTCTCCATGGTTGTTTAATTTGTTTATGGATGGGGTTGTTAGGGAGGTAAATGCAAGAGTCTTGGAAAGAGGGGCAAGTGTGAAGTCTGTTGGGGATGAGAGAGCTTGGGAAGTGAGTCAGTTGTTGTTCGCTGATGATACAGCGCTGGTGGCTGATTCATGTGAGAAACTGCAGAAGCTGGTGACGGAGTTTGGTAAAGTGTGTGGAAGAAGAAAGTTAAGAGTAAATGTGAATAAGAGCAAGGTTATTAGGTACAGTAGGGTTGAGGGTCAAGTCAATTGGGAGGTGAGTTTGAATGGAGAAAAACTGGAGGAAGTGAAGTGTTTTAGATATCTGGGAGTGGATCTGTCAGCGGATGGAACCATGGAAGCGGAAGTGGATCATAGGGTGGGGGAGGGGGCGAAAATTTTGGGAGCCTTGAAAAATGTGTGGAAGTCGAGAACATTATCCCGGAAAGCAAAAATAGGTATGTTTGAAGGAATAGTGGTTCCAACAATGTTGTATGGTTGCGAGGCGTGGGCTATGGATAGAGTTGTGCGCAGGAGGATGGATGTGCTGGAAATGAGATGTTTGAGGACAATGTGTGGTGTGAGGTGGTTTGATCGAGTAAGTAACGTAAAGGTAAGAGAGATGTGTGGAAATAAAAAGAGCGTGGTTGAGAGAGCAGAAGAGGGTGTTTTGAAATGGTTTGGGCACATGGAGAGAATGAGTGAGGAAAGATTGACCAAGAGGATATATGTGTCGGAGGTGGAGGGAACGAGGAGAAGAGGGAGACCAAATTGGAGGTGGAAAGATGGAGTGAAAAGGATTTTGTGTGATCGGGGCCTGAACATGCAGGAGGGTGAAAGGAGGGCAAGGAATAGAGTGAATTGGAGCGATGTGGTATACAGGGGTTGACGTGCTGTCAGTGGATTGAATCAAGGCATGTGAAGCGTCCGGGGTAAACCATGGAAAGCTGTGTAGGTATGTATATTTGCGTGTGTGGACGTGTGTATGTACATGTGTATGGGGTGGGTTGGGCCATTTCTTTCGTCTGTTTCCTTGCGCTACCTCGCAAACGCGGGAGGCAGCGACAAAGTATAAAAAAAAAAAAAAAAAAAAAAAAAAAAAAAATATATATATATATATATATATATATATATATATATATATATATATATATATATATATATATATATATATATTAGCTTATCTATAGTTTACCTCCATTCTCTCACACTCCTTAAACACGACTCACGGTCTTTTCACCCACTCTTTCCATCCTTCCCTCAAATCTCCCACTAAACCTCATTCTTCATCCTCCCCGCTACAAAAAGGTGAGCCGATAACTGGTTGTAGATGAGAGAGCGTTACCGTCACGGCGATCTAGAGTGAAACCGAAACATAACAACAACAACAACAACAACAACACAACGGTTTAGAAACCATTCATCAGCCGTGTTCTCGATCGCCACAAACCCGTGTGTTGTGATGATGTCTTCGAAACTTTATGCTATCAATAGGAAGGTTCCTCGATGCCTCCCTGGTCCAGTAGCGTTGATTCTACGGAGATACGGAACGCTTCGAACCTTGATTACGAACCTGGTGCACTGGGATCATGATTCGGTAGGAAGAGGAATCATGATTCAGGTGGGACAGTCAATATTCACAGGTGGGTAGATCGTGGGTGAAGTGGATGAATCACGTGGGAGGTTGCAGGGGAATCAAGAGTGGGCGAATCATGTCAAGTGGTGGTGAGTCAGGTGGGTGAATCATGAGGCAGCCAGGGTGAAGCATGAGTCACCTGGTCGAATCATGGTGGTGACTCACTCTCTCTCCTCAGTCATCCACGCCAGTCTTCACCGTTTTCTTCCTGCCCTACACATCACCACGGGAGTCACACGGTTCTGCACACCACACTAGGTCTTCTCTCCCTCCCTCACCACGTAAACAGAACGTAACCTGAATATTAGCGGAGGTCGGTGTAAACGGGACGGTTCGGCACTGTCACGACAGAAATATGTGTAAACAACTTAATCTTTGTTTTACCAGAGCGATAAAACTTCGTGACAGGTGCGTACATAACCCGGGTAAGTGAGGGCCACATGTTTTCCCCACATGAGGATGTAATACACGAAAGCGCTCGAGACTTGTGTTTCGTTTTTCATCTCCAGTTATCAGCTAACGCTCTAGAGAGCTGAAGCATTCGCATGTCCGTCATGTCCCGCCTCTTTTGTTGGGGTAACAATTCTTGAGACATTTGGGAACTTATCGTGTTTCATTTTCTCTTTTTTGGCATATACTGGATCACGCGCACTACTGTGACTTCTTGTGATATATATATATATATATATATATATATATATATATATATATATATATATATATATATATATATATATATGCTGATCTCATTAGCTATGCCATTAAGAAGTTGTCTGACCCCAAAATACCTCAATATTCCTCTCTTACATAAACCGGAACAAGGCCCGTCTCGGGGGTGAAAAATGGCGGGAGCTTTGGTAAGAAATTCCTCTCGTATTTAGCGCGTATTGCTGTCTGCTTGGCCTGCTTCCTCTGGTTGGCAACAGTCTACACGGGCCGTCAACAGCTTAACTTAAGTTAATCCGTTTCCTCATATAACAGTCAATGTAATCTGGTAGATGGTTGGTCTAATTATCTAGTCATAACTTCCTATTTGGGGAGGGAGTTCTGCGCATGTGTGGTCTCATCTCCTTTCAGTCATACAGTTTTATCAACACCTGTTCACATGCACAGCTTCATGACTCAGTCTATTCCATTTCATCCACAAATGCTATAAAAGTGCTTGTTTACATCTTTACCAACAAGTTTCTTGTTTAATTTCACGTTATGGTCTCACATTATGGTCTCTGGCTGTTCTATCCTTCCACCTTTCAAAAGTCTGTTCACTGCTGACCTCCATCAAGCTGCTTCGAAAATTTGAAGGTTGTGTTCAGGTAACTCCCCACTTTTATTTCCTCTGTTGCGGATAAATCTAAGGCCTCAAGCCTTTTCCTGTAATTCTGATCTATTCCGGTACCATCTATCTTGCTCTCTTCCAGACCTCCTGTATATACCTCTTTGCGCTTCTTTATGTTTCGTGACGAAAGTTTAGAAGCATATTCTAGTTTTGAACAGACTGCTGAATATGTCCTTACTCATATACCTTAATGCTACCCTAATATTTGCCAAAGACAGTTTGTCTTTTATTATTCTCTCTAAGTGGAACTCTGGCCTAGGAGGATGTCAAGTCCCTCTCACAAACAGGTTCCAGCAGCTAACTTCCTACTAGATAACGTTTATGATCCACTGTGACCCATCATCATTTCCTCCCATCTATTTGGGTTGAATCTCATCACCTACACCGACTGCGGAGCTTGTGTTGGTGTCCTTGTTGTTGTTAGAATGATGCACTCCTCTTCGCTTTTCACGTCATCATCCGCAAACATATTCAAGTAGGAGTCCAATCCTTCCAGCAAGTATCAAGAAGGGCAAAGATCCCAGAACAAAAACCTGCAGCACGCCATCCTTCCAGCAAGTCACTCCCATAAATCAAGAAGGACAATGATCCCAGGAATCAAGCCCTACCGCATTCCACTCTTAACATCATCCAGCATCGAGAAGCATCACAACATCAACCAACATCGAGAAGCATCATAACATCAACCAACATCGAGAAGCATCATAACATCATCCAACATCGAGAAGCATCACAACATCAACCAACATCGAGAAGCATCATAACATCAACCAACATCGAGAAGCATCATAACATCAACCAACATCGAGAAGCATCATAACATCATCCAGCATCGAGAAGCATCACAACATCAACCAACATCGAGAAGCATCACAACATCAACCTACATCGAGAAGCATCACAACATCAACCAACATCGAGAAGCATCATAACATCAACCAACATCGAGAAGCATCATAACATCAACCAACATCGAGAAGCATCACAACATCAACCAACATCGAGAAGCATCATAACATCAACCAACATCGAGAAGCATCATAACATCAACCTACATCGAGAAGCATCACAACATCAACCAACATCGAGAAGCATCATAACATTAACCAACATCGAGAAGCATCACAACATCAACCAACATCGAGAAGCATCATAACATCAACCAACATCGAGAAGCATCATAACATCAACCAACATCGAGAAGCATCATAACATCAACCTACATCGAGAAGCATCACAACATCAACCAACACCGAGAAGCATCATAACATCAACCAACATCGAGAAGCATCACAACATCAACCAACATCGAGAAGCATCACAACATCAACCAACATCGAGAAGCATCATAACATCAACCAACATCGAGAAGCATCACAACATCAACCAACATCGAGAAGCATCATAACATCAACCAACATCGAGAAGCATCACAACATCAACCTACATCGAGAAGCATCACAACATCAACCAACATCGAGAAGCATCATAACATCAACCAACATCGAGAAGCATCATAACATCAACCAACATCGAGAAGCATCATAACATCAACCAACATCGAGAAACATCCTAATTTTTGTATCATATGATGTAGTCTCCAACTTGTTGCTGCCTCGGAGATCGAGTTTCAATGAGCAGCCTCCTGTGAGGTCTCGTGTGAAATGGTCTATGGCATCACGAACATAATGAAATAGACAATAGCTTCAAAACCTTATCTTAAAGAGGTTGGAATAATCCTCCGTCTAACCTTCCATTAAGGAAAAAAAGTCAACAAAACTCCCTCAAGAACAAATGAATGGATCAAAACCCTATAAGAAGAGAGAGAGAGAGAGAGAGAGAGAGAGAGAGAGAGAGAGAGAGAGAGAGAGAGAGAGAGAGAAGGAAAACCAGCACGAGGAACCCAGAGAAAATGTCAGAACAAGCCGATTCACACTGACTTCAACACGTACAGCAGACTGAGAGAGAATGTTGAGCAGCCTAGCCTCTCTGCATTCTCCGCATGTAATCAACAGACCTGCTGACTTATACTGACTGCTGAGAGACTTAGCCACAATATATATATATATATATATATATATATATATATATATATATATATATATTGGGAGCGGGAAGCTGGAAATCCTCCCCTCTCATTTTTTAATTTTCCAAAAGAGGAACAGAGAAGGGGGCCAAGTGAGGATATTCCCTCAAAGGCTCAGTCCTCTGTTCTTAACGCTACCTCGCTAATGCGGGAAATGGCGAATAGCATGAATATATATATATATATATATATATATATATATATATATATATATATATATATATATATATATATATATATTATCCCTGGGGATAGGGGATTAAGAATACTTCCCTCGTATTCCCTGCGTGTCGTAGAAGGCGACTAAAAGGGGAGGGAGCGGGGGGCTGGAAATCCTCTCCTCTCGTTATTCTTTAATTTTCCAAAAGAAGGAACAGAGGGGGCCAGGTGAGGATATTCCAAAAAAGGCCCAGTCCTCTGTTCTTAGCGCTACCTCGCTAACGCGGGAAATGGCGAATAGTTTAAAAGAAAGAAAAGATATATATATATATATATATATATATATATATATATATATATATATATATATATATATTTTTTTTTTTTTTTCATACTATTCGCCATTTCCCGCATTAGCGAGGTAGCATGAAGAACAGAGGACTGAGCCTTTGAGAGAATATCCTCACTTGGCCCCCTCCTCTGTTCCTCTTTTGGAAAAAAAAAATACTACACTGATCCTTGTCTTTGCAAGGCCGTTAGATTTGTTATATTGCACAACTCAGGATAACGCTATCTTAACGTTATAGGATTAAAACAAACACCAAGGTTAGAATTACTTATAATGAAAAGAATTCAAATGTACAAGGTGAACACATAAATCAGGCACGAATCATTTACGTTAATACTGAACATGAGTTTAACATTGAACATGAGTTAACATTCCAGATCAGATTTCAAACCAGATCTCTTTCCTTTGACACTTTGTTCGATAGCATTACATTTAGTTAGACCTGACGTGACACAGTAGATATCATCGTTACACTTAGCTAACCTGACGTAACACAGTAAACATCATCGTTACACTTAGCTAAACTTGACGTGACACAGTAAACATCTTACAACCTAGGGCAGCGGTGGCTACGGGGTTCGAGACAGGGAAAGCCTACATTACCTTGCTGGGCTCGATTTCTTAAGCCCTTTGAACACAATGGGACGACCCCTGAATAATGAATTACCACCTTACCCTGGTACGACCCATGTGTATAATAGCCTGACCTTTTGATCAGTCCCTTAATGATCAAGGTCAGAGGTAACAACGTCAAATCCTAAGGGTCGCTTTGCTTACCTCGAGATTCGTACCGTCGTGCTCCAAGGTCGTACCGTCGTGCTCAAGGATCATACCGGCGTCGTGCTCAACGAACGTACATCGTGTTCAGTGATCATACATCGTGCTCAACGAACGAACATCGTGCTCAACCAACGTACATTGTGTTCAGTGATCATACATTATGTTCAACGAACGTACGTCTTGTTCAATGATCGTACATCGTGCTCTACCAACGTACATTGTGTTCAATGATCGTACATTATGCTCAACGAATGTACATCGTGTTCAATTATCTTTATCGTTTTGTGAAAGGGCTCAAGTAACAATCGAAGGGCTTGTCTGAACGATGAGTCAGCACCACTCCAAGATAGATACCAAACAATATTCCTCCTTGTATTCTCTCGTTAACATCATCCACAAAGTCCTCCTCCAAGAACCAGCTTACTGCCATGTCATTCACCGAATCCCTCCACCTCCCACGGGCTCTCCCTCACTCTCCCCCTTAATCCCCAGCAACCTCCTCACATCCTCCCCAGTATTCCTGCGTCGGCTAAGTGGATTCCCAGCAAGCGGAATCCTCTTGATGATAAAGCGTCACAAAAACATGTCGTGGCAACCGGCCAGCCCGGCAGCGCTCATGTAAACAAGTTTCGCCAGCCTAACCTAGCTCTCCAGAAATTCAAAATTACCGGCTTTTGTAACCACCGTCATTATCAATTTTCCTCTTGGCTAACACGTACTTTTACACATAACTATCTCATCGTCGGTATTTTTCTTCGCACACTTTTTCTTGTAATTCTTTCCTCATCGTTTATCATAATACAAGGACATTATTCTTCATAATTTACGCTAACTCATTCCAGTGACTTGGGGTAGACCAAACGGAAAATACAGTGCGACACAGCATGTGTAATGTGCATATAGGGCGGGAGGGCTTACACTACCCTAGGTCCACGGTCCAATTACGGTTTGGTTGCCTGGTTTTAGCAGACTCGTTTTCGTGCTTTTCTCTCACTTTACAACATCCAGCTCTGATGTCTCGTGTCATTATTCATGTGTGTCCCTTGCCATGTGGTATACATCACTGTTCATTCATTCACAGTTCTCTACTGTGGGATTTCACTGCTTCTGAATTGAATTTGTTTACTCAACCAATTTCATTTTCTCCAATCACTATTTTCTTCCTTGATCTGTTAATTCGCTGTTTCTTCTCTTATTAGGATCAGTATTTTCCAACTCATTATTTACCTTTTTTCATTATACATTTTTGTGTTTGCTTCCAAGTTACTTCTGATTTTGTTAACCCGGTTACTGATCGCTCCCAGACTTATGTTGTCCTCATCATTCTTATTACCCTACCTGCTGTCATATTACCCTACCTGCTGTCATATTACCCTACCTGCTGTCATATTACCCTACCTGCTGTCATATTACCCTACCTGCTGTCATATTACCCTACCTGCTGTCATATTACCCTTCCTGCTGTCATATTACCCTACCTGCTGTCATATTGCCCTGCCTGCTCTCATATTACCCTACCTGCTGACCCAAGTTGATAATATGCTGATTAGCAGGAGTCTGTAGTTTAGTGTACACACCCGACGTAGTTTACTTTTGATTCTCGTGTTCCTGGTTGCTTATTAAAGTTTGTGTATTTCATTATAACTTGTGGTTCTCTGGTGGCTTCACTTCTCGTGTGGTTCGATGAATCGAGTCGTGCATTTCTAATTTACGAAGGTGCTTCCGTCTCAATCACGTTGTTTGTCATCTGTGTTAGTTTACACTAATCTTACCTTGGTCTTCCCTTACTTAGTCTTGCCATAGAAAATACAGTCCTTTAGTTTCGTAGATTTCTGTAGTTGGCATAAGCTGGCCACTAGCAGTCCTGCTAATCCCTATTCCATCTTGGTCCCTTTCATTTATATATATATATATATATATATATATATATATATATATATATATATATATATATATATATATATATATATATACATACATATATATTACCTATACTTTGCTTCATGCCATTACTCCATTTTCTCTTCTGTTCGATATTGCTAAGTAGTTTTGTTTTTTCCATATGTCATCCATCATAGTATAGTTCCGGTCCAGCATTTCTGCATTTACTTTTCTTCGTCTATTTTCTACACCAGGCTCATTCTTGATTCTCCTTCCTTAGTTTACAGTATACAGCCTTCATATCTTTCCTATCTTCCTTTACGTCTGTTTTTCATCATTATGTTGATATTGGACATCTTTCCTTCCCACGTCTCCTTACCTTCACTTCCTGTGCTTTCCAGATATTCCATCGATGTTGGATCTAACGTTAAATCTACATTTCTCATATTTCTTATCATGCTTTAAAAATTTTGATGATAATCTGTCAGTGCGTCTCCCCATTTACAGATGATATTTGTCATATCCGTAGCACGTTTCAGAGCAATCATAGTGTCACATGAGAGAGAGAGAGAGAGAGAGAGAGAGAGAGAGAGAGAGAGAGAGAGAGAGAGAGAGAGAGATTCAGTAAATTGTAGTCAACACACGCCAGCCGCCAACACTCACACACTCGGTCAAAGAGAAAAACTGCAACGCTTTATTTCACATTTTGCTGCCGTGATAAGACAGGTCGTCGGAACTCTGCCAAACAGCCCTTCTGAGGCAAGCATTTGCAGCTGGGCTCGCATCGCCCAGAACCTTCTTTGCGACAAATTCCATTTGTATAAAGCGAGAACAAGATGAAACAATACGAATACTGCGAGGCAGAACGGGAGAAAGCGTTAGTTAATATGGAGACAAAACTGTGGACGGCCAGCGAAGACTGCGCAGTTTACCAGTGCAAAGTTCAGGCCAAACGACGAAGCACAACAAACTGGAAATTACTTCATACGAGAATATGAAAAAAAAAAGAAAAGAATACGCGTCTGTCGTCGCATGGTGGCGGCAAACTGCGGATTAAACATCAAATTCAGTAAACTGAAACTCAGCGCCTGAAGCAGATTACTACAAACAACCTACAAACAGCTCACAGTAAACATTGGTTTACCGCAAACTTAGGACTAGTTCACAGTGCAGATCAGAACGATGGATCACAGTTTACAAACAACACAAATCGTACTTACACACGAATGATATCAAAGTGAAACTCAATCTGGTTAATTGATAGTCATAATGAATCTTGGTTAACTGTGACGTACAGAATACTGAGTCACGATGTATCGCAAAATATGAGTCAGGAAAAATTTTGGATTAGTACGAACTCAGGGTCAACGAGAGGGACGTCTCGACGGTCAATTGAGTTTTACCGCGAGTCTCCTGTTACTTAAGTGGACGAGACCTCCTGAGGAAACCATGAAATGAATATGATCCAATACGAAACTTTTGGCGAATATTAATGAAAACGACCGTTTTAGGAGGTGGCGCGAACTTTTTAAGTCTGCACAAATCATCCACAGGCGAAAGTTAGAAGTATATGAGTGAAGATGTATAATGAGTAATATAAAGTAAATTATGGCTTAGCAAAAGTCGCTTCTGCAATGATAGTACCACAAACGCCCTCGAGAGAGGCAGGCGTTGCCAACCATGGCTTTGCGCTCATGTCACGTTTTTCCTTGTCTTCATAAAAAAAAACCATGTACCCAGCCCATCCAACAACTCTAGCCCCTTCCCGAGTTCTCGCACAGTACCAACCTACCAATTTAACTCTGTTAAATCTACCAATCAGAATTCATCGTTTGTCCATTATTATTATTTTCGCCATTGTTCTCTACCTAAATTAAAAATTACGATGCCTTCTATATCAAAGGAGCCAGAGATGTATCAACTAGAAGAGAAGATATCTAGAAAATTTGAAATTTTTGCAGTTCAAAGCGACAAGATAATCCACTTCCTACAACCTAACCACTAAGATGGTATGGCAAACTCCAGCATCATGGAAGAACACAGGGACGTCTTGCCGGCCTGGATACCATCATGTTGCTGTTCTTCACCTCACAGCTTCACAGACCCGACAGCCACAGTAATGGACTACCCACAAAACCTCAACAGAATGGCGTCTCGCCAGCAATGTGATCAAGGAAGTTTTAGATCATTTCCCCCTTGCTGTCCGCCACCCGTTGTTACGCGTAGTTCATCTATATTACTTACACTAATAAAAATGTGTGAAGCTGTGCTGAAGATATGTATGAAGAGCAAGGGTGAAGGATATGTTTAACTTGAGAGTAATATATATCGGAAATATTTGGACCAAAGCAATGTAGGAAATCGAGGACTTTACCTTAAAGCAAACAGCAGATGTAGTTACCATGACCGGTGATTGAAACCATTCTTACAAAAGTCAATTGCTCTGCGTACCAATCGTTTCCCCTGGTCCTTCACAGCAACACCAACTTCACGACACGTTTACTCGTCACTTAGACAGGGTCTAAATCCCACGGAACAGACTGTGTGGCTCACAAAAATCACAACGTAACTACAAGGAGTGGGAGTAGCACAACACACAGGTCTAGCCCCAGTCTAGGGGAAAGTAAGGTAGTACGTGATCCGCCAGACACATGCTGCACCTCCGCCCGCCCGAGCTCACACACTCATCAGGAAGTGATAATGGTGGAAACGGCCTTCATGATGGAGATTAACGTGAGTTCCACGTTGTAAGAAAGGTATAGATGATATTGTAATTGAGGAAGAAATGCTTAATCCATTGTCTCTAGAATTTTCATTTCGGATAATATAATTTGTGCTTTTCGCTTTTAGTATTAGTTTCATTTTTCTAGATAGGTAGGTAGTCTAGGGTAAATCAACAGTAGGCAAGTGCTACGACACCTTGTGTATGAAGTGCACTGATAGCAGCATGAACATGCCCTGTAGTGCTGTGTGGTCTGCACTGAACATGCTAACAATTGCTCCAAAATGGTGCATGAACATGCTTTGCAGTGACCTCACGACTGCATGAACGTGATATGCACTAGTCAGCAGCCACATGCCTGGCTAGATGCATTGCTGGTATTATACAAGTATTTACCCCTGAACACCACCAGCCTTAACCCATGGCACGTTAGTGTGGCCCCTGATGGGTGACATGACATTCATGATGGTGATATGGAATAAACATATCTGCCTTTCACTGGCATCCTTGTGAGATATGAACCCTTCATTGGACACGGCTCAGCGAGACCAGATGTTAGGGTAAGGTTGTACTTGGTTAAGGTAAACGTAGCAGGGAAGCCCAGCCTCAACGTAGCAGGGAAGCCTAGCCTCAACGTAGCGGGGAAGCCTAGCCTCAACGTAGCGGGGAAGCCTAGTCTCAACGCAGCAGGGAAGCCCAGCCTCAACGTAGCGGGGAAGCCTAGCCTCGACGTAGCGGGGAAGCCTAGCCTCAACGTAGCGGGGAAGCCTAGCCTCAACGTAGCGGGGAAGCCTAGCCTCAACGCAGCGGGGAAGCCTAGCCTCAACGTAGCGGGGAAACCCAGCCTCAACGCAGCGGGGAAACCCAGCCTCAACGTAGCGGGGAAACCCAGCCTCAACGTAGCGGGGAAACCCAGCCTCAACGCAGCGGGGAAGCTTAGCCTCAACGTAGCGGGGAAACCCAGCCTCAACGCAGCGGGGAAGCTTAGCCTCAACGCAGCGGGGAAGCTTAGCCTCAACGCAGCGGGGAAGCCTAGCCTCAACGTAGCGGGGAAGTAATTGGTATTCGGCCATTGATATTCCACTAACACATGGAATTTCAGTGAGAACTCATCTGCATCGGCTTTCATGTGTAGTCCAGAGCTACCGTCTCTGTTGTTGCATGATAACTTGCTGTGGACGAACTAGGCAGTTTATGCATGATGAATCTGTGGAAATGTTTCATATAGCGAGTTATATGTGAGACGTATACTATACCTCGGCTTCCTTTATGAGGCTAACAGAAGTTTTATCCCTGTGAATATTTTTTTCATAATTCCCACCACCTTGGAACACCTGGCCATTAACATATTACTCACCATTTCTCACAGTTACGGTGGTCTTTGTGGACTCCTTGGGTGAAATCTAATCATTATAAGAAGACTTATTCCACACTTTGAAGAAGTTTTAATATCGACATTGACTGATGTCGGGAATAAGGAAAAAAATAAATAAATATTGGAAAACTGGACATATACGAAGAAGAGTTGAATTCTCCACCGTGGAATACGATTTCTTACTGATTTTGTCATTAATTTTCACAATGTCAAAAGGAAACCATGCAATGAATGGCCATTGTGAAATATGTGTTTATTAGTTAATTAAGTGAAATAGTTTAGGATCCTGATAATTAGAACTAATCACTAATGAATGCTACACATCACAGTGATAATCATTCATGTTGTTTACACAGGATGTCGGCTAATATATTAATGATAATCAGATGAGGCTGTAATTAGGCTGCTCAGTCGTGTAGTTACAAAAGTTAGTTACGCTGTCCGCCCCTCCCTTATAGTGTCAGTGTAAGTAGGACCTCTGCATGACGTCATTACTTCACTATAACCCAGTACCACACACACACACACACACACGTCTCCACCCGTGTCGTCGTGTCCTGAGACATTACCTTCCTAGCCAGCTATTTTCGTTCGCAACTTTGGCAACGTTCCTATTCGCTATCTCGTTCACCCACCCGCTCTTCCCATGACCCCTCTCCCACCCCACAAATGTACTCCATGATGTATTCTGGGAGCCGACATGACATTCGACTAATTGATTCTATATTTTTCGGGAAACATGCGATGTGGTGTGGTGTGAAGCAGTGAGCTTGACACGGAGGCGATGGCTATACCTGGGTGTACGTAGACATCTTAGTAACTCACCGAGGAAGGTTTCTAACACCTAGGCCAAGTGTTGGACCGTCTGGACGTCATTGGGTATTATTGGGTATGTCGTAGGCAGAGATCTCACGAAGGAGGAACGACTTTCCAGTGGAATCTCTCCCCAACGCCTCTTCCATGACCCTTAGTCCTTGATTTGTTAGGTTTGACGGCCTTAGGAAGTTTGACGGTTTTACATGCTTCCTGGGTGACTTTCATGTTATGGTCCTACGTGGCGTAGCGGTTAGCATTCCAGGGTCGAGTGCATGGGTTCGAATCCTGGTCATGACAGTCGGTCCGCAGTATACCCAGCTGTTCATCCACTCTCATGGGTTGGTAGATAAAAGGGTACCTGTCTCAGGTTCGGAATTATATATATATATATATATATATATATATATATATATATATATATATATATATATATATACATACATACATAACATTACCTTCCAAGCTGATGATGACAGTCGTGGTACACGTTGGATACGTGTATACGCACCAGATACAGTCTGTGACCTGACTGGACATCATCACCTTCCTGTTGACAAGCGAGACCCCTGGCGGTGGTTTCATCTACATCAACAGTAATGGATGATCAAGTTAGATATTGGTGACCTAACACAAGAGAAACTGTGGCTTGTTGTACCTTGCCTGTCTTCGCCTGACCTGACCTGACCTGACGTAAATGAAGGCATTTCTGCTTGGATAGCCTGGTCGTGAATTAACATTATTGACCAAAAAAAAAAGAGAGAGAATGGTGAACACGAAGATGGAAGAGATAAAGATTCTTCGGATATTTTCCTGGTCAGATCTTCCCTCTAGATGCCGGAGCACTACGTCCACTACCAAACAAGTCCCATCACCTGCATGGTTGAGGTAGAAAATGATCTTGTTTGTAACCCCACACTGACCAACAGCCTCCCCCCCCCCCCACACACACATCTTACTGTGGTCAGGCCTTTCTTGTGGCCAGTGGCCAAGGGCAGCTCCCTGACGAGAGAGAGAGAGAGAGAGAGAGAGAGAGAGAGAGAGAGAGAGAGAGAGAGAGAGAGAGAGAGAGAGATGTCATTGAATTCTACTGATCTCAAGGGCAACTCAAAGAGGAAAAAATTCTATTCTCTCTCTCTCTCTCTCTCTCTCTCTCTCTCTCTCTCTCTCTCTCTCTCTCTCTCTCTCCTTGACAAAGTTTGCCACATCGAGTAGACGCTTGACTCTGCCATAAACGCAGATAATGTGCAGAACATCCTCTGCCAAGACTGTCCATGTTGACCATATGGTTTGGGCAGATTGATGTGTATGTGTGTGTGTGTGTGTGTGTGTGTGTGTGTGTGAGAGTTGTTTACGAGCCCTGCCAGCAGGGTTTTGCATCACGTAAATGCATGATTAAAGAAGACGTCAGGCTTTATAAGGCACATGACGACCCCTCGAGCATGACAGTACGAACCGCAGACACACTGGCATTATTCAAGTGGTCCTTCAATGCTCGCACATGCTCAAGGTTCATTACGTCCTCCTAGTGTGTGTTGCAGTGATCCCCAGGTCACACACACACACACACACACACATACACACATTACTCCTAACTACTCATACGGTGACTCAACAGTAATAAGAAATAAGTGTTCGATTTCCGTGAAGTTGTTCTCAGTAACCCAGTGCTGTGCGTGGGGAGGGTCTGGTTGGCGCCATATGCCATCACCAGGTGAACTTTCAAAAATGATTCGTTGATCATGTCTGTGAATCTGTCAAAGATCGTTCGCTAGCGATGGAAGGGAACCTGGATGGGGCCCCAGTGCCTGTTGTCTTGTGGCGTTATCTTAACAACCATCCGTGATGGCAGCTTAGCCGGTCAACTATCTTAATAATACGATCCTCACTATCTTAGTACTGATGACGATAGCTGGGATACCACGTAATCATCTTACACTGTAGCACTTGTACTGCGCAAATGTTGGTGTCTTTAGTACTGTATTTCTGTGTAGTTCAGATTGTGGAAATCTTTGAAGACTGAAGCCTTAAAACCGAAGCTTGGGTTTGATAACACTTTATCCACCAACGACACCCTCTCCAGTAAGGCCGGTGCTCGACCCTGGACAGATTCCTTAGACCTGAACGTGTTAAGGCCTGCCCTTCACACTGAGCTGAAGCCTTCCAAGGAATGGTAGATTTGCACGACATAAAGACGACCTGGGAACAGCAACCCACAGATGGACAGTTTCTGGGCAAAATTCTTTCGTCCCAGAAACTGTTGACGAGTCTGTGTTGTCACATTAAGGCCTCATCGCTGGAGATGTAATAAGGAACATCCCTGGTGTGTTCATCCCTCACGTGCTGTCTGTCGTTCAGCTGCTTCCGCTACACATCTGAGGTGCGGACGACGACATGATGAGGACCAGGAGGCCCTGCCGCACCCAGCCTTGCTCTCCTGCTCCAGTGGTGATCCGTCCGACCTGACAGAACACTACCGGACCCCCCCCCCTCCTTCAGGCTGCTTCTGCGAAAGGAGGTTCGGTGTTGTTCCACCCGCGGTTAGGAGTGGTCACTCGTGAGGCCACATTGCGACAACTGTTAGAGAAAATGGAATTTTGGGAATGTCTTGTTTCAGATCTCCCGGAATTTTGTGAATGTCTTGTTTCAGATCTCCCGGAATTTTGGGAATGTCTTGTTTCAGATCTCCCGTCTCGTCAGCTGCAGGGCTTTGCTACACCCTCTAACTCTGGTTTTTTTATCCACACGTCCCACAAGTCCTTTCCTAAGCTACGCTGGACGGGTCATGATCGAATAACTATTCATCGAGCTGTAAAGACGTAAGTAGTTCAGAAAGTTTTGTATCAGAGACGCGGAAAAAGAAAGAAAAAAAAATACCCAATGCTTACACTGCTTCAGTGAAGGTATCAGGGGCTAATCAGCTGAGCTGCCAATACTGTAGGAGTACAGTGTTGTAAAGATTACTATGAAAGAGTAATTAGTTATTAGTGAGTGTTACTCTCATGTCCATCTGTCAATCTTGTCTGATCTGTGATCAGATGTTATATTAACGCATGACCTGAAACAGTCTTCAGATGTTAT
>NC_092257.1:1655000-1712287 GCF_036320965.1 Panulirus ornatus
AAAAAGATTATAGCTTCCTTGTAGATATGTACAGTGGGTGTTTTACAGATCGGCACACAGTGGGCCTAAGAGGTCGACGCTATTCAGTACAGGTTGACACACGACTCGGTACTAAGTCGAAAATGTACGTTAGAGGTCGATACACACTGTGCCACAGTATGCTATAGAAGTCGACACTTGCCATATGGTCGACAGTATGTGCCTCACAGGTCGATATGACATATGCCAAAGGTTTGCGTTTCATGTGTTCGAACAGCAGATACTGAGTTTCGAAGCTTTGCTTCGACACTCTCTAACGCTCCCACACGTTTCGACATTGCCTTAACACCGCCCCTAATGTTTTACCAAGAAGCTTGACGAACAAAACTCATTTGGCCTCAAGAGACAGAAGTTAATAATAGTGCACAACAATGCACTGCCCCTGCAGAAATGGGAATGGTCTCATGGTTTTACGAAAGGCTTAGAAAACTCCGCGGACATGAAGAAAACATTTTTGTCTGCTTCAAACGAAGCTCTGAATCTTCTACACGAACGTGGTCTTTAGCAAGTCTTATATTCATGACAAATTGTGGTTTTTGTGTCACATCAATAAACGAATATGTAAAGCGAAGAAAAGACACCTAAACATCGACGGAGATTATCCGCAACAAATGCAGGTAAGAGGTCGAAAAAAAAAGGAGTGTTACCATTTGCTGGGATTTTCTTTAGCCCGCGACATGTGGCTGAGCCCAGAACCTGAGTGACGTCTAACGGGGAGATGATACTGTTGGTCAAATGGTTGATACTTTGCGTCATATGGTTGATACCGTTGTTACTGTACGTCAGATGGTTATACCGTTGATACTGTACGTCAGATGGTTCATACCGTTGTTACTGTACGTCAGATGGTTCATACCGTTGATACTGTACGTCAGATGGTTCATACCGTTGATACTGTACGTCAGATGGTTCATACCGTTGTTACTGTACGTCAGATGGTTCATACCGTTGATACTTTGCGTCAGATGGTTCATACCGTTGATACTTTGCGTCAGATGGTTCATACCGTTGGTACGTTGCGTCAGATGGTTCATACCGTTGGTACGTTGCGTCAGATGGTTCATACCGTTGGTACGTTGCGTCAGATGGTTCATACCGTTGGTACGTTGCGTCAGATGAGAATAAGCATCCGGGACTTGGGTCGTGTAATGCACTGGATCCAGGCGAAGCTGCTGCTGTTGGTTGGCTGGGTAATTTGATGCTGTTGCCTGACTGAGCTGCTGCTGGGTTGCTAAGCTATTGGTTGGTCGGCTGGCTAAGCTGGTTAAGTCGGTGCTGCTGACTGGCTAAGCTGCAGCCGGCTGCTTGGCTGGGTTGCTGCTGAATGGCTAACTAGATGCAGCTGGATGGCTGGTTAGGGTGTTCCTAGTTACCTTGCTAGGCTGTTCTTTGCTGGCTGATTAGGTTGCTGGTAGTTAGCTCGTTAGGTTGCTGCGGCTTGCAGTGCGGCTGGTGGTTTGTTAAGGCGCTTCTAGTTCGCAATTCGTTGGATAAGCTTCTGCTTGGCTATTCATCGTTGCTGCTTGGCTGCTACTGGCTGGCTGAAGCCGCTAGTGGCTGGCTAGGTTGATGGCTGGTTGGCTCGCTAGGATGTTGTTGTTAACTGGCTATGCTGCTACTGATTGGCTAAGTTGCTGTTCACCGCTAGGCTGCTTGCTTGCTGCTGCTGCTGCTGCTAGCTGGCTGGCTGCTGCTTGCATGCTAACGTAAACACCAACGGCTGCGGTCTCTAATTTTACCCGGAGTCAGCCAGTCAAGGAATGAGTCATGTGAACTGGTCCACTGAAACGAAGGCTCATCAAATAAGTATTTCTCTTTCAACCTAACAAATAATACAGCAAAATCCCGCGAAGAGTTGCCAAAATCATGTCAGGTAAAAGATATATTAAGGGAGTGAAGACAACTGTGTGCACATGGTGGTTGTACCTGGTACACAGTTCATTCCTTACGAGGAAAAAATATTTTCTTGGAAACAGTTCCTTCAACAAACGAACTGTAAGCCATGAGAGTTGGTAAATATCTGTTTATAGTCGAGATAATTCAGGGTTATACAAAGGAATACGAAGGAAGACAAGAAGTAACAGATTGTCATTTCGAAACTAATTTTGTAAGTGGAAGAAACTCAGATTAATGTGTAAGGAGACGCAAATAATGTGTATGTCGTGGACTTGAAGAAAAGTATATGTCATCATAAGCATATCTATAGTACTGCTTTCAACAACTCTAAAATACCTAATCGTTCCATCCGTGAACGATCCTGTTGAAGAAAAAGCACTTCGCCTCATTCGTGGTAAGAACTTACATCGTTGTCCTCAACATTATTCAAAGCCTGAAACCGATTTCTTGTAATTACTGACATCAAAGTTAAATGTTTGGGATTTTCCACCTCGTTGCGCCAATGTTTTCTCAAGCACACGTGTAGTATTTTTTTTTTTTTCTCAATTTCCTGCACTCCAATGTGTTATACAACTAGCTTAACACTTCAAGACACAGAAAAACATTCTGTTTGAAAAGATAGTGACAACACTGAAAAATCACAACAAAAAGGATATTAGATGCGATCCAGTAAATCGCTATGTGAAGCACACTGGAATGTCTGACCGTACCATACGTTTGTGACAGTCATTGCTGGAATATCATTTTTGTTATTTATTTTGAATGTAAAACGGATGGCCCTAGAGACGGCCAAGACGAGTACTGAAAGATAAGGACTGATACAGTGTGACTTGCTGATGTAGTCATGATACCAGCGTTATATTTTCATCTTGCAATGCATAGTGAATGAGTAAGAGGCACTGTAGTACACTGAAAGACTGTATCTAAAGCACATTGAACTTTGAGAGACTTGTAAGTTACGTGAGTTGATGGGCGTTGGAGCTCATGATCCAGCCCATGTAAATAATGTCATATATAAATAGTCACGAGGCAGACCTTCTGTCTTCCACCGTACTGAAACTCAAGATTATTCTCTCTATATTTTGTTGTTTTCCCCACATGTTCTCATCTGCACCATCGCATCTGTCCCTTCCTTCACATGTATACTTGCTTACACAGACTTCACTTATGCACCAAGTTGCATTTCTAGGTGCGAGGAAGCGGCAAGAGCTGTTACTAGCGGGTGTAAAGAGTCGAGTGATAGTGGTCGTGGCTCAGATGTTTGTGGTACATACATCCTACAACCTGGCAGTTTGCCTGATGTATGAGGAAGGAGACATAATGGGCTCAGCGTTTTTACCACTGTCAGGGTTTACATGGTAAAAGCCCTGGTAAGGGGTCTCAAATCAGTCCTTTCAAGCAAACATCTTTATATTCTTCCCTGGAGTGCCTCGGCCGCCACATGAGTTCTACATTAGTTTGCCTATCCGGGTATACAGGAAACAGTGGTCAGGTTTCAGGTGAAGATCACTGTCCATTTTTGCAAGTGGCTGAACCAGATCGACTTCTCTACAGACTCGCTCTCTATCATCCAGAAAAGAGTCCATTTGTCCAGACCTTAAGTAGGTGGATGCAGCAGCATTCACAGACTCAGCAACAGCCACTGAGAACAGAGGCATGGAATGTATTTTCAAGCCAAGATCATTTCATTCATTCATCCCTCAAATAAGCGTTTTTATTTTGCACATAGTTGATTAGAACAACGAAATTTAATATTGTGCTATGTAGGAGGCAACGTGCTGTCAGGAGGTTGAACCGGGTTATATGAAGCGGTCAGGTTAAGCCATGAAAGAGTCTGTGAGGCTTGGCAGTGGCTGGTTGGCGCTGGTTTGAGTCCAATGTCCATGACAGTGGATGTGTGCAAATGAGCACGTTGTCCGTCTTTCCTAAAACAATATCACTAGGGCAAAAAAAGCAGTTAGGTTTACATTCTTTTATTCATGGATCTGATTTCTTATTGCTGTTCCTGTACCTTTTTTTTTTTTTTTAAAGGTTTCATCGTAACTTATTTATTCCGGTTTGCACTGGCCAAAGAAGGATGCCTGGAGTTAATTCTACTATACCACCTGTTCATCCATAATTGATAAATGGATGAATTAAGCACAAGCGTCCATATGGTAACGTTATACACTGTTCTCACAGATTACGTAAAACACGACCCGGTCGATCTTGGAGGCGATTAACGCCTATTTGGGTATTCTTATGTCTGCGTCTTATACCTTGGGGAATCTAAGTTTGATATCAGGGCTATGTACAAGTTGCTTATATCTAAACATATTCACATGAACACTCATTATTACATAAAACACAGATCGAGTTACATTTTTGGTTCTCGAGGATGCTGCTAAAATTATCAAACGAATGATGAAAATAAAGTAATCAAAGACAAATGTTTATGGGCACCGCTGAATTACTTTTAAATAACACCGTGAAAAGTGATGCAGAGCTACTCATTAATCTTATACCATGATTACTACCTGCTTTACATATAATAAATGTAAGGAATTATATACAGAACACATTACTTATGGCTAGTGAGGCTAGGAATAGGTTCGGCCATGTGACTGTGTAATCCTTCTAATCTTAGGCATGACCCACGACATGACTCCTTCCCTCTGTATATAAAGTATAAAAATAAACAATTAAAGCGTCGGGACGGCTAATGTATGTCACATTTTAAGGAAAATAAGCCTAGTGCTGCTGTAAATTCTGCTCTCGTCTTTAAAGTTCTAATTTATACTCTGCTGGAAGGCTCGCGGAGTTGATCAAGCCTTGTTCCTCTCCCCTGTTAAATGGAAATGAAAGACTGCGAGTGGAGGTCCTTTCAAAACCCTCGTATCTCAGATAAAGGATTGGAAACGAGATTAAGACATAGACACTATAAAGACAGAAACAAGACAGAGATGGAGGCAATAAATTATTACAATAACTGCCGTGCGTCGTCAAGTAACCACAGTAATTTCTGATATACCACGTAAAGAATGAGGGCGCTTCAGTTCACTAGGGGGAGGGGGTTAAGATTAGCTGCCATGGTACATTTCTTGCCTGGCTACACCTCTGGGAGCCCAACACATGAACCGAAGAACCTTGTATGGTAAATGCTGTTAACATCTGATTTCTGCCAATCATAAAATCGAAAATGACATTAGACATAAACAGCTACAAATCCGAATGCTTTAATTCGTATCAAATCCAGATTACCAATATTTTAACCCGTTTTACATTCAGGTACGGTTACTTTATTTATAGCACTTATCTAATATATACATATAATACATTTTTAAGATTTCTAGAATTTCTGCATCATAGCCTAGCCTGCGCCAAACCCAAGTCGCCCAAGCCAGTGGTGCTGAGGTGAGGGTGGCTCTTAAGTTTAAATATGGAATGCAAAGAAATTCGCAGGCTTGGCACCGGTCCTGGAGCCTATCCTACTTCCTCACCTTTATCATACTTAAAATGTTGATTGCTTGGTGTTTACAGGAGGTAACTCAATCTTTTATAACGTCATAGCACTTCTCATAAACTGCTATGACTCAAACAACTATAAAGTCGTAATTTCTAATCTGTAGGATGACAAAACGACTGCATAGCTTCCACTGGACTCTGAATCATCTTCATTTTAACGGCAGTGTACAGGATATAAACCGGTAATGTCTAAAAGCATTTAATAATGGTGAAAAGAAACTGCCCGCATGTAAAGGCATTGTAGAAAAGTGGGAAAAAAGATACAGCTAATTTCTGAACTTCTTAGTATCATTGAAGTCTGACATTTTATACTACGCAACATCGTTAACTTCAAAATGTAAAGAACACAAAATAGAGTTGTTGCAGTTAACCATTTTCTCAAACAACATAAGACTAATAACGTTATTCCTTATGGAAGGGAAAAAAAATTCACCTTAAGTAATTGTCAAGAAATATTAAAATGAATTATAAAGGATATTCGTATCCATGGCGTCCTCACTCAAAACTTTGAATGCTAATTACAAAAGAATGCAAAAGGGTCGTTATTGTGAACTACTCTAATTACTAAGCAACATGAAAAAATCCAAAGAGGTTAGCAAAGTACTCGAGAATCTCCGCAATTGTAAGTACGAAAAGAATGTGTCAGCTATGAGAAGTTGCTGAGGAAAAGTCCACAAGGGGAAAAAAATAATCCACAAATTGATATATGACCAATTCACTCGTTTTGCTGACCCCACGTCCAAAAACATATAAATAGATTTGATATCTCACAGCAACATTATCATCTACTGTTTTATGCAGGTTGTTCCCTACCGTGACCAGGTGACCTTCACGTCCGTAGATGGTTAAGGATATTCTTTATAAAACAAACCAATATTCCATCAGAACCACTTGCGAGACACCATGTGAACGCCCACGTCTCACAGGAGCCACTGTCCGAGCTTTCAACCTCTCAACCGTTTCACAGCGGCCACTTACACAATATGAACTTGCCCTCTCTCCAGCTCCCCTCACTGTGAGAGATCCAAGGTGATCGCCGGCAAACCTCCGACCGGGAGCCTGAAATAGAACTACCTTTGCCTTTAGGAGAAACCTGTTACCAACATCCAAACAGGTGCCATACGTTTTCTTCATTTCTCCTACCATTACAGAAAATGTTACTTTTTATGGGCTACCTAATCAAATTATCCTTACGTTCCAACCTATTCGTGAGAAATGTATTTTGTGCTCAAATAAGTACTATTTTACCGTAAACTACATATTAAAACTATCAGGAATTTATTTAACATTAAAGTATGTAATATCAAATTAAAGTGAATACGTTCAAAGGGTAAACACAGGGTTTTTGGGCAAGCGGAACATGATGCCTATAACTTAAACCAAACTCGGTATGATCCTGGTGCAGGAAGTATATTAGCCTCAGCTTTTGCTACCTAATCTCCGTCATCAGATACTGGAAGATTACCTAAAAGGAATGGATAGACTAACACGACTTGACACTCAAGAGATATGGACTGATGCATTCTAATTTACCTGTCAGTTTCCATCGTAAGTCAGTTTCCTGACAGTGTCCCGTTAGGTCTGACTGTGGCTGTTGGGTCTGGATAACAGGGATGTCATGGAAAACTTTTAATCAGATCACGGAACCGAAAATTCAATAAGATTATCTGCTGCCATGAACAGATCATGTGTTTTTTTGTACTTCATTTCCTATTCCACTCGATTACTACCATTGCTATTGTTACAAATTAAATTCGAATCATACGTGCATACAAGTAAAGATCCGACGTAAGATTTTTATTTTTCACGTGTGTTTAATGTCACGACATAAGTAGAAAAATGAAATGGTAAAACTCAGAGAGAATCGGAATCACCCATAGTGTGAAAGTATTCAAGAATTGTATAACAAAAAGTTGGCACTGGTCAAATAGACTGCTATTTCCACAAGTATGGCATCACACGTGCGATAATGTGACGTGGTTAGCTGTGTTTTATATAACGAATCCTACACCAAGAATGGAAGGTTTAAGTGTGGTCGCTGAAACTGTCTCAGGTATTTATAGCACGTCACAAGTCTTGTTCCTAAGTTGAAACAAGATACAGAATCATCATCTGTACATTCAAACTCTCCCTTTCCTCCAAACGTTTTTCTTGGCTAGGGTAGTGTAGTGTTTCAGTTGGGGTACAGATCTAACTAAACCAAACGTAACCTAATTTAGCCATATATTTTCTAGAAAAATATGAAATAAATCGTTTTATTGGCGCAATTGTAATGTCCAGAGTGCTAATGATTCTTGTTGTCTTAAAACCAGTGATGGCAATATTTGCATGCACAATTATAGGAAATTTCTCCTATATCCTCAACACTATGATTTAGCATGTGTACTGTACATTACATCTGATTCTGGTGTTGTACGGTACGGTTGTAGATCTATACTATCTATCGCCTAAATAGATGTGACTCAGGTTCAACTATAGGGTGTTTGTGACGTCACGCATTCTCCATCTGTCATTATGGAGGACACACTAAGCGTGTGCATGACAGAAACTAAAGCCACATACTAAACTTTTATGCTGTTTTTGGGTGCACAAATCGTTATGACCAAGAAACGGGAAAGAGCTTCATTTCGAATTCGAAATGAAGTTGAACACGAGGATAGAGAAACATGAATTATACAAGAAACGAAAGCAAAATGGATACCAGAGCTCATCAAAACTTTTACTTCTCTCACCCAGTCACAGGCATAATACTTGTATGCTTCCATACGTTTGTAATTTTTATAGTTCGTAGTTGAAGGGTGTTGGTGCAAAAAGCAAGTCAATGCCATCCTATTTACGGGAATATGGACCTATACTTCCCATTGATTTATATTTTCGCTAATATGTCGTTTTTATATTTCCATGAAGGCTCTTGTAGTCTTTGTTTTTTTCTATCCGCGATTGTCTGGTTATACTCCATAATAACAAATGCGTTTCTGTTATGACGTCGACGACGACACCCTATATAGAGCTCTAGCAGGCATCGGATTCTTTGGTATGCTCACAGCGAGGAGCGTCTGGCATCGCTGTACAGACACGACACCTTAGAATAACGTCCCCAGAACCTGTCACAGTACAGACAGTGTGTGCGTGTTTGTGTGTGTTTGTGTCCCATCTCTCAGAACTTTACTATCATTCAACTCTTTAAACCTTTATTTACTGCTAACGTTCACAATTTTAGCTTATTCAATTCATTTTCCACTCTTATACAAACATAACATACGGGTCTACTGCAAGTAAAGATGAATAATTTTCGCAGAAAATTTCAAAGGCGAAAGTTAAATCAGTTAATGTGGAAAGTTTCAAAGTTTGTGAGTTGTCCACGAGTTTAAAAGTCCTCCGTTTGTACCACGACAAGTTCCAATGATACTGTTTATACATTATTTATCAACTGAATTAACCATTAACTAATGCGCTTCAAAATGCTGATTGCTGATTCGTCTTTGTTGTTGAAACATTTTCAAAGTGCCAATGTCAATATATATGACGCACTGTAATTCACATTCCTGTTGGTACAGAATAGTCTGGCTTAAAAGAACTCATGACACTTGTTAATGACAGACTCATCATTAAAATAGTAGACCTGGACGTAAATGACACCGACATTGACGATTTATCAAGGTTCACGTCTGGAACTCATCGGTTCCGAAACCCTCAGCTGCTGCCACATATCGTCCGATTCACTGGAGACTGACTTAGACTCGCGCAATCAAACAAAGTTTCAATGTCATCAAGTCTCTTCATAAATACTGATAATTTGAATGTACATATGTATTTAGTGTATTTTTATGAAAAGAATTGTACCTCTGAATTGGAAAATATTGATGAGTGATATATGGATTTTTAAGTCATGATTTGGGATGAGTGTTTACAAACTGGTGTGGGTGAGAGAGACGTGAAGTGGACGCTGAATTTACTTACCAAGGGGAGAAAAGTGTAACGAAGTGCCCCATATCTCTGTTCTTCTTTACATCACTCCCTTCTAAAGGGACGCTGACGAAGAAGAGACCAGTAAGTCTTTTCGTGATAGCTTAGAATGATTGCTGACGTTTGTGATGATTCTTGTTGTGGTCGTAAACGTCAAGCTTTTCATTTTTGAAGGGTTAAGATACTGAGTTTTGAGATGAATCTTATCCCCGGTTTGAGATCTGTTTTAAGCAGAAGTCATTCCTGAAACATGTTGCGCTCTTTTTAGGATCTTGAAAGTGTGAGACGATATAGCATACCGCTGCCGGGTCATGTATTCAAACTGCCCTTCACGTACATGGTCATTTGGAAATTATTAAGCACTAAGAAATTTATTTACTTTGCCGCTGTGATTGTTTATTGCTTCCTTAGACCATGTTACATACTTGGCTGTGAATGATATGAAACATGCAGTTTTTTCATAAGGGTGTAATAACACTTCGTAAAACTCAACATTGTATTCTATATTGGGTTCAAAGCGAACTCTGAAGTTTGCAAAAATCAAGTTTTCATTGCTATGGTATTTTAAAACTAACCCGGTAATTTTCCAGTTTAGGGACTCGTATAGCTTTGGGTCCTCGACCTGCGCTCATGTTTTTATTTGGATTCACAATAAGAAGTTGAGAGAATGGCTTTTTCATCAGCATTTCAGGTAGGAATAAGTTAGTAATGAGGAGGATATGAAGGAAATGAATAATGAGGGGTTTGGTAAGAATAATGTAAAGTATACATGACCAAGAGGATATATGTGTCGGAGGTGGAGGGAACGAGGAGAAGAGGGAGACCAAATTGGAGGTGGAAAGATGGAGTGAAAAAGATTTTGTGTGATCGGGGCCTGAACATGCAGGAGGGCAAGGAATAGAGTGAATTGGAGCGATGTGGTATACCGGGGTTGACGTGCTGTCAGTGGATTGAATCAAGGCATGTGAAGCGTCTGGGGTAAACCATGGAAAGCTGTGTAGGTATGTATATTTGCGTGTGTGGACGTATGTATATACATGTGTATGGGGGGGGGGGGGCCATTTCTTTCGTCTGTTTCCTTGCGCTACCTCGCAAACGCGGGAGACAGCGACAAAGTATAATAATAATAAAAAAAAATACTAATTTACTAAAAACTATTATGACATCCATTATGGAGTGCTAAAGATGAAATGTTCGGTCTTGTATTAGCTAATTAACAGCATTTCAGGTTGGTTGGTTGTTTGTGCTTTAGGCCTATCAACTGCCAGGGTCATTAAGGCCGCCAATGTAAGTTACATCCACCAACCGAAATATCTTTAACACCTTCTTCAGGTGTTGAAGATAATTATAAGATCACATACACTCTCACTATGCATGTGGTCCATGACTGGGCATTTCAGAGGAGATGCACCTTTGTTATCAGCAAAGAATGATGCCATATATCATAGGGCTTGAGATGTAAACAAAATAGAGATAACTTATATGGAATTTACCAAAGACAAAAGAGGAGTCAGCATGTTATAGATGCATTTCAGTACCTTCCAAATAGAATGTGATACCTTAGTCCATGGTATTTATTTTCTCTGACAGATGTAATATAAATCTGTTTATAAAGGACTGGATGTTCAATAGGATATGAGTCTGTTTCTAGGGGAAATAAGGGGATACAATTACTTTTTAATGATGATTTATTATTGTTCTTTATCTGCATGACATCTTGAAATGTCTTTGATTTGAACGTGCTTAATATGATGTACTTCAGTTTCATGATATACATTCCTTAGATCCATTTCCCCATGCCCCAAAACTCAGCAATTATGATTTGTAGTTCTTTTCCTTATGTTTAGTTTACACTTGTTTATACAATGGCTAGTAGCCAGAGTACACAAGCAGACAATACAGGGCATGAGCTACATATTATCTTGGTGAATTGCTGGTTCCTCTGTGGTTACATGCTCACTGGGTGAAGGAAGCTTTAACTTTTCATGTTTTTGTTTATTGCCCACATATGTTTTGTTGTAGTTAAAGAGTTCATGCAGTTTTCATTACTGTATTGTAATATTTGCACTCATTTGAACTGATTGAGAATTTCTTAGAACATTTCTAATCTTTAATTTTAATACGTAAATATCAGAAGTATGTGAGAATTTCTTAGAACATTTCTAATCTTTAATTTTGATACATAAATATCAGAAATGTGAATAAGAGCAAGGTTATTAGGTACAGTAGGGTTGAGGGTCAAGTCAATTGGGAGGTGAGTTTGAATGGAGAAAAACTGGAGGAAGTGAAGTGTTTGAGATATCTGGGAGTGGATCTGGCAGCGGATGGAACCATGGAAGCGGAAGTGGATCATAGAGTGGGGGAGGGGGCGAAAATTCTGGGAGCCTTGAAGAATGTGTGGAAGTCGAGAACATTATCTCGGAAAGCAAAAATGGGTATGTTTGAAGGAATAGTGGTTCCAACAATGTTGTATGGTTGCGAGGCGTGGGCTATGGATAGAGTTGTGCGCAGGAGGATGGATGTGCTGGAAATGAGATGTTTGAGGACAATGTGTGGTGTGAGGTGGTTTGATCGAGTAAGTAACGTAAGGGTAAGAGAGATGTGTGGAAATAAAAAGAGCGTGGTTGAGAGAGCAGAAGAAGGTGTTTTGAAATGGTTCGGGCACATGGAGAGAATGAGTGAGGAAAGATTGACCAAGAGAATATATGTGTTGGAGGTGGAGGGAACGAGGAGAAGAGGGAGACCAAATTGGAGGTGGAAAGATGGAGTGAAAAAGATTTTGTGTGATCGGGGCCTGAACATGCAGGAGGGTGAAAGGAGGGCAAGGAATAGAGTGAATTGGAGCGATGTGGTATACCGGGGTTGACGTGCTGTCAGTGGATTGAATCAAGGCATGTGAAGCGTCTGGGGTAAACCATGGAAAGCTGTGTAGGTATGTATATTTGCATGTGTGGACGTATGTATATACATGTGTATGGGGGTGGGTTGGGCCATTTCTTTCGTCTGTTTCCTTGTGCTACCTCGCAAACACAGGAGACAGCAAAAAAAAAAAAAAAAAAAATCAGAAGTATATGTCACCTGTATAGCACATTTTTTTCTCTCTGACAGGCATGACCAAGTAAGTCAGATGAAGGATAATGACTTCCAATGCTGCATGTGAAGACGGCACTGTGGTGCCATCATATCTCCGTCCACCTCATCTTTCCTTCCTTGCTGCAGGAGCTGTTGCTCGATGTCTTACATATGAAGATTATGAGGAATGTAATCATTATAGGTAAGAATACATTATCTCTGTCATTGATTAATTTTTGATGGATGTAATGCTTTTGTTATCAAGTAGAGCAGCTAAAAATGTTTGGCGTTCACAGGTAGGCTGTTCACGTTATATATCCTCCAGGTTTATGCATTTCCTCACTCTGTGCTTTTATTTGATGTAAGATTTTCTTTACACCTATTCACACTCATTCATTTTATCAGTTCATGGCTCTGAGTTCCTTTCCTGAATTGTCATTCAACCTCACATTTTTTATTTTTTGATTTACTCCTTTCATTGCATCATACCTTCTGCATGTGTCATTTTTTCCTCACTTTCCATTATTTAACCCTATTATTCCTCAGTCATTTTTTGATTGTAGTTCCTTTATCCCCATTTCAGAAAGTTCATCAAAGAAGCTTTTACTTCTCAAACTCCCAACATTGCTATATTTTCCTATGAAGCATTAATAGGCATTAAATGCAAACTTTCACTTTTGTACTTCTGTCATTGGAGTTGCCATGTGCCTGCTCCAGAGTATACTGTTCTATCATCCTGTTTTCTCCTTTCTAGATTTCTGATCAAATGTTTATTTTGAACATCGGGTCTGAGTTTATTTTTATTTATGATCAGTGGACTGAACCCACCCCCATACACATGTATATACATATGTCCACACACGCAAATATACATACCTACACAGCTTTCCATGGTTTACCCCAGACGCTTCACATGCCCTGATTCAATCCACTGACAGCACCTCAACCCCGGTATACCACATTGATCCAATTCACTCTATTCCTTGCCCTCCTTTCATCCTCCTGCATGTTCAGGCCCCGATCACACAAAATCTTTTTCACTCCATCTTTCCACCTCCAATTTGGTCTCCCACTTCTCCTCGTTCCCTCCACCTCCGACACATATATCCTCTTGGTCAATCTTTCCTCACTCATTCTCTCCATGTGTCCAAACCATTTCAAAACACCCTCTTCTGCTCTCTCAACCACGCTCTTTTTATTTCCACACATCTCTCTTACCCTTACGTTACTTACTCGATCAAACCACCTCACACCACACATTGTCCTCAAACGTCTCATTTCCAGCACATCCATCCTCCTGCGCACAACTCTATCCATAGCTACGCCTCGCAACCATACAACATTGTTGGAACCACTATTCCTTCAAAGATACACATTTTTGCTTTCCGAGATAATGTTCTCGACTTCCACACATTCTTCAAGGCTCCCAGAATTTTCGCCCCCTCCCCCACCCTATGATCCACTTCCGCTTCCAAGGTTCCATCCGCTGCCAGATCCACTCCCAGATATCTAAAACACTTTACTTCCTCCAGTTTTTCTCCATTAAAACTTACCTCCCAATTGACTTGACCCTCAACCCTACTGTACCTAATAACCTTGCTCTTATTCACATTTACTCTTAACTTTCTTCTTTCACACACTTTACCAAACTCAGTCACCAGCTTCTGCAGTTTCTCACATGAATCAGCCACCAGCGCTGTATCATCAGCGAACAACAACTGACTCACTTCCCAAGCGTGTCGTAGAAGGCGACTAAAAGGGGAGGGAGTGGGGGGCTGGAAATCCTCCCCTCTCTTTTTTTTTAAATTTTCCAAAAGAAGGAACAGAGGGGGCCAGGTGAGGATATTCCAAAAAAGGCCCAGTCCTCTGTTCCTAACGCTACCTCGCTAACGTGGGAAATGGCGAATAGTTTAAAAGAAAGAAAAAAGAATATGTATATATATATATATATATATATATATATATTATCCCTGGGGATAGGGGAGAAAGAATACTTCCCACGTATTCCCTGCGTGTCGTAGAAGGCGACTAAAAGGGGAGGGAGCGGGGGGCTGGAAATCCTCCCCTCTCTTTTTTTTTAAATTTTCCAAAAGAAGGAACAGAGGGGGCCAGGTGAGGATATTCCAAAAAAGGCCCAGTCCTCTGTTCCTAACGCTACCTCGCTAACGTGGGAAATGGCGAATAGTTTAAAAGAAAGAAAAAAGAATATATATATATTTTTTTTATTATACTTTGTCGGTCTCCCGCGTTTGCGAGGTAGCGCAAGGAAACAGACGAAAGAAATGGCCCAATCCCCCCCCATACACATGTATATACATACGTCCACACACGCAAATATACATACCTACACAGCTTTCCATGGTTTACCCCAGACGCTTCACATGCCCTGCTTCAATCCACTGACAGCACGTCAACCCCGGTATACCACATCGCTCCAATTCACTCTATTCCTTGCCCTCCTTTCACCCTCCTGCATGTTCAGGCCCCGATCACACAAAATCTTTTTCACTCCATCTTTCCACCTCCAATTTGGTCTCCCTCTTCTCCTTGTTCCCTCCACCTCCGACACATATATCCTCTTGGTCAATCTTTCCTCACTCATCCTCTCCATGTGCCCAAACCACTTCAAAACACCCTCTTCTGCTCTCTCAACCACGCTTTTTTTATTTCCACACATCTCTCTTACCCTTACGTTACTCACTCGATCAAACCACCTCACACCACACATTGTCCTCAAACATCTCATTTCCAGCACATCCATCCTCCTGCGCACAACTCTATCCATAGCCCACGCCTTGCAACCATATATATATATATATATATATATATATATTATCCCTGGGGATAGGGGAGAAAGAATAATTCCCATGTATTCCCTGCGTGTCGTAGAAGGCGACTAAAAGGGGAGGGAGCGGGGGGCTGGAAATCCTCCCCTCTCGTTTTTTTTAAATTTTCCAAAAGAAGGAACAGAGAATGAGGCTAGGTGAGGATATTCCCTCAGAGGCCCAGTCCTCTGTTCTTAACGCTACCTTGCTAACGCGGGAAATGGCGAATAGTATGAAAGAAAAAATATATATATATATATATATATATATATATATATATATGCTCTGTGGAAGGTATTAAGAATATATGGTGTGGGAGGCAAGTTGTTAGAAGCAGTGAAAAGTTTTTGTCGAGGATGTAAGGCATGTGTACGTGTAGGAAGAGAGGAAAGTGATTGGTTCTCAGTGAATGTAGGTTTGCGGCAGGGGTGTGTGATGTCTCCATGGTTGTTTAATTTGTTTAGGGATGGGGTTGTTAGGGAGGTGAATGCAAGAGTTTTGGAAAGAGGGGCAAGTATGAAGTCTGTTGGGGATGAGAGAACTTGGGAAGTGAGTCAGTTGTTGTTTGCTGATGATACAGCGCTGGTGGCTAATTCATGTGAGAAACTGCAGAAGCTGGTGACTGAGTTTGGTAAAGTGTGTGAAAGACGAAAGTTAAGAGTAAATGTGAATAAGAGCAAGGTTATTAGGTACAGTAGGGTTGAGGGTCAAGTCAATTGTGAGGTGAGTTTGAATGGAGAAAAACTGGAGGAAGTAAAGTGTTTTAGATATCTGGGAGTGGATCTGTCAGCGGATGGAACCATGGAAGCGGAAGTGGATCATAGGGTGGGGGAGGGGGCGAAAATTCTGGGAGCCTTGAAGAATGTGTGGAAGTCGAGAACATTATCTCGGAAAGCAAAAATGGGTATGTTTGAAGGAATAGTGGTTCCAACAATGTTGTATGCTTGCGAGGCGTGGGCTATGGATAGAGTGGTGCGCAGGAGGATGGATGTGCTGGAAATGAGATGTTTGAGGACAATGTGTGGTGTGAGGTGGTTTGATCGAGTAAGTAACGTAAGGGTAAGAGAGATGTGTGGAAATAAAAAGAGCGTGGTTGAGAGAGCAGAAGAGGGTGTTTTGAAATGGTTTGGGCACATGGAGAGAATGAGTGAGGAAAGATTGACCAAGAGGATATATGTGTCGGAGGTGGAGGGAACGAGGAGAAGAGGGAGACCAAATTGGAGGTGGAAAGATGGAGTGAAAAAGATTTTGTGTGATCGGGGCCTGAACATGCAGGAGGGTGAAAGGAAGGCAAGGAATAGAGTGAATTGGATTGATGTGGTATACCGGGGTTGACGTGCTGTCAGTGGATTGAATCAAGGCATGTGAAGCGTCTGGTGTAAACCATGGAAAGCTGTGTAGGTATGTATATTTGCGTGTGTGGACGTATGTATATACATGTGTATGGGGGTGGGTTGGGCCATTTCTTTCGTCTGTTTCCTTGCGCTACCTCGCAAACGCGGGAGACAGCGACAAAGCAAAAAATATATATATATATATATATATATATATATATATATATATATATATATATATTTATTTATTTATTTATTTTTATTTTGCTTTGTCGCTGTCTCCCACATTAGCGAGGTAGCGCAAGGAAACAGACAAAGGAAATGGCCCAACCCACCCACATACACATGTATATACATACACGTCTACACATGCAAATATACATACCTGTACATCTCAATATATACATATATATAAACACACAGACATATACATATATACACATGTACGTAATTCATACTGTCTGCCTTTATTCATTCCCATCGCCACACATGAAATAACTACCCACTCCCCCCTCATGTGTGCGAGGTAGCGGTATGAAAAGACAACAAAGGCTCCTCCATTCGTTCACATTCAGTCTCTAGCTGTCATGTAATAATGTTCCGAAACCACAGCTCCCTTTCCACATCCAGGCCCCACACAACTTTCCATGGTTTACCCAAGACGCTTCACATGCCCTAGTTCAATCCATTGACAGCATGTCGACCCCGGTATACCACATTGTTCCAATTCACTCTATTCCTTCCACGCCTTTCACCCTCCTGCATGTTCAGGCCCCGATCACTCCAAATCTTTTTCACTCAATCTTTCCACCTCCAATTTGGTCTCCCACTTCTCCTCGTTCCCTCCACCTCTGACACATATATCCTCTTTGTCAATCTTTCCTCGCTCATTCTCTCCATGTGACCAAACCATTTCAAAACACCCTCTTCTACTTTCTCAATCACACGTCTCTCTTACCCTATTATTACTTACTCTATCAAACCACCTCACACCACATAGTGTCCTCAAACATCTCATTTCCAGCACATCCACCCTCCTGCGCACAACTCTGTCCATAGCCCACGCCCGCAACCATACAACATTGTTGGAACCACTATTCCTTCAAACATACCCATTTTTGCTTTCTGAGATAATGTTCTCGACATCCACACATTCTTCAAGGCTCCCAGAATTTTCGCCCCCTCCCCCACCCTATGATTCACTTCCGCTTCCATGGTTCCATCCGCTGCCAAATCCACTCCCAGATATCTAATACACTTCAGTGCCTCCGGTTTTTCTCCATTCAAACTTACCTCCCAATTGACTTGACTCTCAACCCTACTGTACCTAATAACCTTGCTCTTATTCACATTTACTCTCAACTTTTTTCTTTCACACACTTTACCAAACTCAGTCACCAGCTTCTGCAGTTTCTTACATGAATCAGCCACCAGCGCTGTATCATCAGCGAACAACAACTGGCTCGCTTCCCAACCTCTCTCATCCACAACAGACTGCATACTTGCCCCTCTTTCCAAAACTCTTGCATTTACCTCCCTAACAACCCCATCCATAAACAAATTAAACAACCATGGAGACATCACACACCCCTGCCGCAAACCTACATTCACTGAGAACCAATCACTTTCCTCTCTTCCTACACGTACACATGCCTTACATCCTCGATAAAAACTTTTCTCTGCTTCTAACAACTTGCCTCCCACACCATATATTCTTAATACCTTCCACAGAGCATCTCTATCAACTCCATCATATGCCTTCTCCAGATCCAGAAATGCTACATACAAATCCATTTGCTTTACTAAGTATTTCTCACATACATTCCTCAAAGCAAACACCTTATCCACACATCCTTTACCACTTCTGAAACCACACTGCTCTTCCCCAATCTGAAGTTCTGTACATGCCTTCACCCTCTCAATCAATACCCTCCCATATAATTTCCCAGGAATACTCAACAAACTTATACCTTTGTAATTTGAGCACTCACCTTTGTCCCCTTTGCCTTTGTACAATGGCACTATGCAAGCATTCTGCCAATCCTCAGGCACCTCACTATGAATCATACATACATTAAATAACCTTACCAACCAGTCAACAATAGTTACCCCCTTTTTTAATAAATTCCACTGCAATACCATCCAAACCTGCTGCCTTGCCGGCTTTCAACTTCCGCAAAGCTTTTTCTACCTCTTCTCTGTTTACCAAATCATTTTCCCTAACCCTAACTTTGCACACCACCTCGACCAAAACACCCTATATCTGCCACTCTATCATCAAACACATTCAACAAACCTTCAAAATACTCACTCCACCTCCTTCACACATCACCACTACTTGTTATCACCTCCCCATTAGCCCCCTTCACTGAAGTTCCCATTTGTTCCCTTGTCTTACGCACTTTATTTACCTCCTTCCAAAACATCTTTTTATTATCCCTAGGGATAAGGGAGAAAGAATACTTATCATGCATTCCTCACGTGTCGTAGAAGGCGACTATAGGGTACAGGAGCGGGGGGGCTAGAAACCCTCCCCTCCTTGTATTTTAACTTTCTAGAAGGGGAAACAGAAGAAGGAGTCACGCGGGGAGTGCTCATCCTCCTCGAAGGCTCAGATTGGGGTGTCTAAATGTTTGTGAATGTAACCAAGATGAGAAAAAAGGAGAGACAGGTAGTATGTTTGAGGAAAGGACCCTGGATGTTTAGGCTCTGAGTGAAACGAAGCTCAAGGGTAAAGGGGAAGAGTGGTTTGGGAATGTCTTGGGAGTAAAGTCAGGGGTTAGTGAGAGGACAAGAGCAAGGGTAGGAGTAGCACTACTCTTGAAACAGGAGTGGTGGGAGTATGTGATAGAGTGTAAGAAAGTAATCTCTAGATTGATATGGGTAAAACTGAAAGTTGATGGAGAGAGATGGGTGATTATTGGTGCATAAGCACCTGGGCATGAGAAGAAAGATCATGAGAGGCAAGTGTTTTGGTAGCAGCTGAATGAGTGTGTTAGTGGTTTTGATGCACGAGACCGGGTTATAGTGATGGGTGATTTGAATGCAAAGGTGAGTAATGTGGCAGTTGAGGGAATAATTGGTATACATGGGGTGTTCAGTGTTGTAAATGGAAATGGTGAAGAGCTCGTAGATTTATGTGCTGAAAAAGGACATGATTGGGAATACCTGGTTTAAAAAGAGAGATATACATAAGTATACGTATGTAAGTAGGAGAGATGGCCAGAGAGTGTTATTGGATTACGTGTTAATTGATAGGCACGCAAAAGAGAGACTTTTGGATGTTAATGTGCTCAGAGGTGCAACTGGAGGGATATTTGATCATTATCTTGTGTAGGCTAAGGTGAAGATTTGTAGAGGTTTTCAGAAAAGAAGAGTGAATGTTGGGGTGAAGAGAGTGGTGAGAGTAAGTGAGCTTGGGAAGGAGACTTGTGAGGAAGTACCAGGAGAGACTGAGTAGAGAATGGAAAAAGGTGAGAACAAAGGACGTAAGGGGAGTGGGGGAGGAATGGGATGTATTTAGGGAAGCAGTGATGGCTTGCGCAAGGGATGCTTGAGGCATGAGAAGCGTGGGAGGTGGGCAGATTAGAAAGGGTAGTGAGTGGTGGGATGAAGAAGTAAGGTTATAAGTGAAAGGGAAGAGAGAGGCATTTGGACGATTTTTGCAGGGAAATAATGCAAATGACTGGGAGATGTATAAAAGAAAGAGGCAGGAGGTCAAGAGACAAATAAGAGGGCAAATGAGAGTTGGGGGTGAAAGAGTATCATTAAATTTTAGGGAAAATAAAAAGATGTTTTGGAAGGAGGTAAATAAAGTGCGTAAGATAAGTAAACAAATGGGAACTTCAGTGAAGGGGGCTAATGGGGAGGTGATAACAAGTATTGGTGATGTGAGAAGGAGATGTAGTGAGTATTTTGAAGGTTTGTTGAATGTGTTTGATGATAGAGTGGCAGATATAGGGTGTTTTGGTCAAGGTGGTGTGCAAAGTGAGAGGGTTAGGGAGAATGATTTGGTAAACAGAGAAGAGGTAGTAAAAGCTTTGTGGAAGATGAAAGCCGGCAAGGCAGCAGGTTTGGAAGGTATTGCAATAGAATTTATTAAAAAAGGGGGTGACTGTATTGTTGACTGGTTGGTGCCTGAGGATTGGCAGAAAGCTTGCCTAGTGCCATTGTACAAAGGCAAAGGGGATAAAAGTGAGTGCTCAAATTACAGAGGTATAAGTTTGTTAAGTATTCCTGGGAAATTATATGGGAGGGTATTGATTGAGAGGGTGAAGGCATGTACAGAGCATCAGATTGGGGAAGAGCAGTGTGGTTTCAGAAGTGGCAGAGGATGTGTGGATCAGGTGTTTGCTTTGAAGAATGTATGTGAGAAATACTTAGAAAAGCAAGAGGTGCAAGAGGTGAAAAAGAGGGCAAATGAGAGTTGGGGTGAGAGAGTATCATTGAATTTTAGGGAGAATAAAAAGATGTTTTGGAAGGAGGTAAATAAAGTGCGTAAGACAAGGGAACAAATGGGAACTTCAGTGAAGGGGGCTAATGGGGAGGTGATAACAAGTATTGGTGATGTGAGAAGGAGATGGAGTGAGTATTTTGAAGGTTTGTTGAATGTGTTTGATGATAGAGTGACAGATACAGGGTGTTTTGGTCGAGGTGGTGTACAAAGTGAGAGGGTTAGGGAAAATGATTTAGTAAACAGAGAAGAGGTAGTAAAAGCTTTGCGGAAGATGAAAGCCGGTAAGGCAGCGGGTTTGGATGGTATTGCAGTGAATTTATTGAAAAAGGGGGTGACTGTATTGTTGACTGGTTGGTAAGGTTATTTAATGTATGTATGACTCATGGTGAGGTGCCTGAGGACTTGCGGAATGCTTGCATAGTGCCATTGTACAAAGGCAAAGGGGATAAGAGTGAGTGCTCAAATTACAGAGGTATAAGTTTGTTGAGTATTCCTGGGAAATTATATGGGAGGGTATTGATTGAGAGGGTGAAGGCATGTACAGAGCATCAGATTGGGGAAGAGCAGTGTGGTTTCAGAAGTGGTAGAGGATGTGTGGATCAGGTGTTTGCTTTGAAAAATGTATGTGAGATATACTTAGAAAAGTAAATGGATTTGTATATAGCATTTATGGATCTGGAGAAGGCATATGATAGAGTTGATAGAGATGCTCTGTAGAAGGTATTAAGAATATATGGTGTGGGAGGTAAGTTGTTAGAAGCAGTGAAAAGTTTTTATCGGGGATGTAAGGCATGTGTACGTGTAGGAAGAGAGGAAAGTGATTGGTTCTCAGTGAATGAAGGTTTGTGGCAGGGGTGCGTGATGTCTCCATGGTTGTTTAATTTGTTTATGGATGGAGTTGTTAGGGAGGTGAATGCAAGAGTTTTGGAAAGAGGGGCAAGTATGCAGTCTGTTTTGGATGATAGAGCTTGGGAAGTGAGTCAGTTGTTGTTTGCTGATGATACAGCGCTGGTAGCTGATTCGGGTGAGAAACTGCAGAAGCTGGTGACTGAGTTTGGTAAAGTGTGTGAAAGAAGAAAGCTGAGAGTATATGTGAATAAGAGCAAGGTTATTAGATACAGTAGGGTTGAGGGACAAGTAAATTGGGAGGTAAGTTTGTATGGAGAAAAACTGGTGGAAGTGAAGTGTTTTAGATATCTAGGAGTGGATTTGGCAGCGGATGGAACCATGGAGGCGGAAGTGAATCATAGGGTGAGGGAGGGGGTGAAAGTTCTGGGAGCGTTGAAAAATGTGTGGAAGTCGAGAACGTTATCTTGGAAAGCAAAAATTGGTATGTTTGAAGGAATAGTGGTTCCAACAATGTTATATGGTTGCGAGGCATGGGCTATAGATAGAGTTGTGTGGAAGAGGGTGGATGTGCTGGAAATGAGATGTTTGAGGACAATATTTGGTGTGAGATGGTTTGATTGAGTAAGTAATGAAAGGGTAAGAGAGATTTGTGGTAAAAAAAAAAAGAGTGTGGTTGAGAGAGCAGAAGAGGTTGTTTTGAAATGGTTTGGTCACATGGAGAGAATGAGTGAAGAGAGATTGACAAAGACGATATATGCGTCATAGGTTGAGGGAACAAGGAGAAGTGGGAGACCAAATTGGAGGTGGAAAGATGGAGTGAAAAAGATTTTAAGTGATCGAGGCCTGAACATGCAGGAGGGTGAAAGGCATGCGAGGAATAGACTGAATTGGAACGATGTGGTATACTGGGGGCGACGTGCTGTCAGTGGATTGAACCAGGGCATGTGAAGCATCTGGGGTAAACCATGGAAAGTTTTGTGGGGCCTGGATATGGTTTCGGTGCATTATACATGACAGCTAGAGACTGAGTGTGAACTAATGTGGTCTTTGTTTTCTTTTCCTAGCCCTACCTCGCACACATGCGGGGGGAGGGGGTTGTCATTTCATGTGTGACGGGGTGGCGACGGGAATGAATAAGGACAGACAGTATGAATTATGTACATGTGTCTTTATGCATATGTCTGTGTGTGTATATATATGTATACATTGAGATGTATACGTATGTAGGTGTGCTGTGTGTGGACATGTATGTATATACATTTGTATGTGGGTGGGTTGGGCCATTCTTTCATCTATAACATGAAAAGAAGTATTAAAGCTGGAAAAGATTTATTCTGAGAAAGATGTTCGTAAGATCATTACAGTGTGCAGTACGATACACAGCTAGAGTAGCTGACCTAGATGTACGAGTGGTTTAAGCAACTATGGGGTAAATTCATACCTATTGCTTGCCCACTTTTTTCAGTTTTCAAGAGCTGAAAATTAGTGAGCCTTGTGAGTTTACCCCGAGCACTTCATCTTTATAGTTGCAAATATCTACTTAAGCTACAGTATACTTGTTAGAAGTGAAGACAGGGAAGAAGTATGGGTAAGAATAACAGATTATGTTTGTTTAAATTCACATAGATCACATATAAACTTAAAAACTACATTGGGTTTACAGACTCACCGGAATTATAATTATGAAATGGTAGGACTTAGTCTTGGCCAAGTGGAAAGATTGCTTCCTGTAATTTGAATAAATTTTCATACAAACATTGCTTATTCCAAAGGAAATTGGACAGATCTTCTGTATTAATCCTCTTCATGTCTTAAGCATAGTTTATTACAAGATAGAATTAATTTGTCTCATTCTTCTTTTTTTTTATGCCACAGATGGGACCCAGTTATGATATGGCAGTTTGAGTTACCACAGAAAAAGAAAAAAAGTAAAAAGTCTACAGAGAGAAGTCAGATCTACAATCTAAATGAGGTGACCATGCCACCTCCCAAGCCACAGTGGGTATGTTCTCTTAAATGCTTACTAGACATAGGTATTAACTCTATTGCTGTAAATTGCAGGGTGTAGTTTATCAGGAATAATCATATGATAATTAACCTGTATGAGACACATTCTTGGGAGGAAAGCAGTTTTCAAGAAAGACAGGCGTATTTCTCAGATGGGTATGTCTTCTATTCAGGGATGGCATGATGATTCTTACTTGTCCAGTAACTATCACTTATATCAGACGATGCCTATATGGTTAATTTGGAACCAGTGCATCAGGTGTAACAATTCAGTTATGTTCTTTTAAGCTTTTGGAGTAATTATTTGTCTGTTTTACCAGTTTGATTGACTTAGGCATCTCATTTAGACTGACGACTTCAAATAACATAAAGATAGCATATTTGTGAAAACTGTTTTCTAGTGTCATCATGTAGCAGTAATTGAGAAACTTATATAGTACTTGCATGCTGCTTTAGCCATCATATAAGTTATAGTTGCCTTTTGTTTCACAATGAGAGAAGCTTGTAATATACAAGAGTAAGTTATTCGAGGCGGATGTAGTTATAAATGTCTCGTGTAATATTGATATAAAGGGAAAACCATTTGTCCCAGAAAAAGTTTTAACCATTTTTTTTACCATTACTATGAGATGTAAATGTAATTAATTTCTGTTAAACTGAAATGCAGTACTTGCTATATAGCTACTGTTTGATTTACTCTACAGCAAGAAATTAAGAAGTTTCGTGATTGGTGGTGGAACACGAGCACTCTTGGAAGTTTAGATTCTGTATTACGGTCGCAGATTGTGGATGCGTTTGAGCAGCTGAGTTGGACTTCAAAAACAGAAGAAGAGTTTGTTCTTTTTTTACTACTGCGACTTTGTGTTGATACAAAAATTGAGCTTGGAGGAGAACGCTTCGAAATTTTAAGGTAGGGCCATCTTTAGCATTTCTTTATATTAAAGACAAAACTTAAACATTAAACATTACAAGTGTTGATATTTTAGAATTATTTATATATATTTATCTTATTCTTTACTTCCTAGTGTAAAGTGTATATATATATATATATATATATAAGTGTATATATATATATATATATATATATATATATATCTTTCTTTTTCTTTCTTTTAAACTATTCGCTGTTTCCCGCGTTAGCGAGGTAGCATTAAGAACAGAGGACTGGGCCTTTTTTGGAATATCCTCACCTGGCCCCACTCTGTTCCTTCTTTTGGAAAATTAAAAAAAAACGAGAGGGGAGGATTTCCAGCCCCCCGCTCCCTCCCCTTTTAGTTGCCTTCTACGACACGCAGGGAATACGTAGGAAGTATTCGTAATCCCCTATCCCCAGGGATAATATCCTCCCCTCCTTGTATTTTTAACTTCTAAAATGGGAAACAGAAGAAGGAGTCACACGGGGAGTGCTCATCCTCCTCAAAGGCTAGACTGGGGTGTCTAAATGTGTGTGGATGTAACCAAGATGTGAAAAAAGGAGAGGTAGGTAGTATGTTTGAGGAAAGGAACCTGGATGTTTTGGCTCTGAGTGAAACGAAGCTCAAGGGTAAAGGGGAAGAGTGGTTTGGGAATGTCTTGGGAGTAAAGTCAGGGGTTAGTGAGAGGACAAGAGCAAGGGAAGGAGTAGCAGTACTCCTGAAACAGGAGTGGTGGGAGTATATGATAGAATGTAAGAAAGTAAATTCTCGATTAATATGGGTAAAACTGAAAGTTGATGGAGAGAGATGGGTGATTATTGGTGCATATGCACCTGGGCATGAGAAGAAAGATCATGAGAGGCATGGGAGCAGCTGAATGAGTGTGTTAGTGGTTTTGATGCACGAGAGCGGGTTATAGTGATGGGTGATTTGAATGCAAAGGTGAGTAATGTGGCAGTTGAGGGAATAATTGGTATACATGGACTGTTCAGTGTTGTAAATGGAAATGGTGAAGAGCTTGTAGATTTATGTGCTGAAAAAGGACTGGTGATTGGGAACACCTGGTTTAAAAAGCAAGATATACATAAGTATATGTATGTAAGTAGGAGAGATGGCCAGAGAGCATTATTGGATTACGTGTTAATTGACAGGCGCGCAAAAGAGAGACTTTTGGATGGTAATGTGCTCAGAGGTGCAACTGGAGGGATGTCTGATCATTATCTTGTGGAGGCTAAGGTGAAGATTTGTATGGGTTTTCAGAAAAGAAGAGTGAATGTTGGGGTGAAGAGGGTGGTGAGAGTAAGTGAGCTTGGGAAGGAGACTTATGTGAGGAAGTACCAGGAGAGGCTGAGTACAGAATGGAAAAAGGTGAGAACAATGGAAGTAATGGGAGTGGGGGAGGAATGGGATGTACTTAGGGAATCAGTGATGGATTGCGCAAAAGATGCTTGTGGCATGAGAAGAGTGGGAGGTGGGTTGATTAGAAAGGGTAGTGAGTGGTGGGATGAAGAAGTAAGATTATTAGTGAAAGAGAAGAGAGAGGCATTTGGACGATTTTTGCAGGGAAAAAATGCAATTGAGTGGGAGATGTATAAAAGAAAGAGGCAGGAGGTCAAGAGAAAGGTGCAAGAGGTGAAAAAGAGGGCAAATGAGAGTTGGGGTGAGAGAGTATCATTAAATTTTAGGGAGAATAAAAAGATACTCTGGAAGGAGGTAAATAAAGTGCGTAAGACAAGGGAGCAAATGGGAACTTCAGTGAAGGGCGCAAATGGGGAGGTGATAACAAGTAGTGGTGATGTGAGAAGGAGATGGAGTGAGTATTTTGAAGGTTTGTTGAATGTGTTTGATGATAGAGTGGCAGATATAGGGTGTTTTGGTCGAGGTGGTGTGCAAAGTGAGAGGGTTAGGGAAAATGATTTGGTAAACAGAGAAGAGGTAGTAAAAGCTGTGCAGAAGATGAAAGCCGGCAAGGCAGCAGGTTTGGATGGTATTGCAGTGGAATTTGAGGGGGTGACTGTATTGTTGACTGGTTGGTAAGGTTATTTAATGTATGTATGACTCATGGTGAGGTGCCTGAGGATTGGCGTAATGCGTGCATAGTGCCATTGTACAAAGGCAAAGGGGATAAGAGTGAGTGCTCAAATTACAGAGGTATAAGTTTGTTGAGTATTCCTGGTAAATTATATGGGAGGGTATTGATTGAGAGGGTGAAGGCATGTACAGAGCATCAGATTGTGGAAGAGCAGTGTGGTTTCAGAAGTGGTAGAGGATGTGTGGATCAGGTGTTTGCTTTGAAGAATGTATGTGAGAAATACTTAGAAAAGCAAATGGATTTGTATGTAGCATTTATGGATTTGGAGAAGGCATATGATAGAGTTGATAGAGATGCTCTGTGGAAGGTATTAAGAATATATGGTGTGGGAGGCAACTTGTTAGAAGCAGTGAAAAGTTTTTATCGAGGATGTAAGGCATGTGTACGTGTAGGAAGAGAGGAAAGTGATTGGTTCTCAGTGAATGTAGGTTTGCGGCAGGGATGTGTGATGTCTCCATGGTTGTTTAATTTGTTTATGGATGGGGTTGTGAGGGAGGTGAATGCAAGAGTTTTGGAAAGAGGGGCAAGTATGAAGTCTGTTGTGGATGAGAGAGCTTGGGAAGTGAGTCAGTTGTTGTTCGCTGATGATACAGCGCTGGTGGCTGATTCATGTGAGAAACTGCAGAAGCTGGTGGCTGATTCACGTGAGAAACTGCAGAAGCTGGTGACTGAGTTTGTTAAAGTGTGTGAAAGAAGAAAGTTAAGAGTAAATGTGAATAAGAGCTAGGTTATTAGGTACAGTAGGGTTGAGGGTCAAGTCAATTGGGAGGTAAGTTTGAATGGAGAAAAACTGGAGGAAGTAAAGTGTTTTAGATATCTGGGAGTGGATCTGGCAGCGGATGGAACCATGGAAGAGGAAGTGAATCATAGGGTGGGGGAGGGGGCGAAAATCCTGGGAGCCTTGAAGAATGTGTGGAAGTCGAGAACATTATCTCGGAAAGCAAAAATGGGTATGTTTGAAGGAATAGTGGTTCCAACAATGTTGTATGGTTGCGAGGCGTGGGCTATGGATAGAGTTGCGCGCAGGAGGGTGGATGTACTGGAAATGAGATGTTTGAGGACAATGTGTGGTGTGAGGTGGTTTGATCGAGTAAGTAATGTAAGGGTAGGAGAGATTTGTGGAAATAAAAAGAGCGTGGTTGAGAGAGCAGAAGAGGGTGTTTTGAAATGGTTTGGGCACATGGAGAGAATGAGTGAGGAAAGATTGACCAAGAGGATATATGTGTCGGAGGTGGAGGGAACGAGGAGAAGTGGGAGACCAAATTGGAGGTGGAAAGATGGAGTGAAAAAGATTTTGTGTGATCTGGGCCTGAACATGCAGGAGGGTGAAAGGAGGGCAAGGAATAGAGTGAATTGGATCGATGTGGTATACCGGGGTTGAGGTGCTGTCAGTGGATTTAATCAGGGCAGGTGAAGCGTCTGGGGTAAACCATGGAAAGTTGTGTGGGGCCTGGATGTGGAAAGGGAGCTGTGGTTTCGGGCATTATTGCGTGGCAGCTAGAGACTGAGTGTGAATGAATGGGGCCTTTGTTGTCTTTTCCTAGTGCTACCTCGCACACATGAGGGGGAGGGGGATGGTATTCCATATGTGGCGAGGTGGCGATGGGAGTGAATGGGGGCAGACAGTGTGAATTGTGTGCATGGGTATATATGTATGTGTCTGTGTATGTATATATATGTGTACATTGAGATGTATAGGTATGTATATTTGCGTGTGTGGACGTGTGTGTGTATACATTGTGTATGGGGGTGGGTTGGGCCATTTCTTTCAACTGTTTCCTTGCGCTACCTCGCAAACGCAGGAGACAGCGACAAAGCAAAAATATATATATATATATATATATATATATATATATATATATATATATATATATATATATATATATTTTTTTTTTTTTTGCTTTGTCGCTGTCTCCCGCATTTGCGAGGTAGCGCAAGGAAACAGACGAAAGAAATGGCCCAACCCACCCCCATACACATGTATATACATACGTCCACACACGCAAATATACATACCTACACAGCTTTCCATGGTTTACCCCAGACGCTTCACATGCCTTGATTCAATCCACTGACAGCACGTCAACCCCGGTATACCACATCGCTCCAATTCACTCTATTCCTTGCCCTTCTTTCACCCTCCTGCATGTTCAGGCCCCGATCACACAAAATCTATTTCACTCCATCTTTCCACCTCCAATTTGGTCTCCCTCTTCTCCTCGTTCCCTCCACCTCCGACACATATATCCTCTTGGTCAATCTTTCCTCACTCATTCTCTCCATGTGACCAAACCATTTCAAAACACCCTCTTCTGCTCTCTCAACCACGCTCTTTTTATTTCCACACATCTCTCTTACCCTTACGTTACTTACTCGATCAAACCACCTCACACCACACATTGTCCTCAAACATCTCATTTCCAGCACATCCATCCTCCTGCGCACAACTCTATCCATAGTCCACGCCTCGCAACCATACAACATTGTTGGAACCACTATTCCTTCAAACATACCCATTTTTGCTTTCCGAGATAATGTTCTCGACTTCCACACATTCTTCAAGGCTCCCAGAATTTTCGCCCCCTCCCCCACCCTATGATCCACTTCCGCTTCCATGGTTCCATCCGCTGCCAGATCCACTCCCAGATATCTAAAACACTTCACTTCCTCCAGTTTTTCTCCATTCAAACTGACCTCCCAATTGACTTGACCCTCAACCCTACTGTACCTAATAACCTTGCTCTTATTCACATTTACTCTTAACTTTCTTCTTTCACACACTTTAACAAACTCAGTCAGCAGCTTCTGCAGTTTCTCACATGAATCAGCCACCAGCGCTGTATCATCAGCGAACAACAACTGACTCACTTCCCAAGCTCTCTCATCCCCAACAGACTTCATACTTGCCCCTCTTTCCAAAACTCTTGCATTCACCTCCCTAACAACCCCATCCATAAACAAATTAAACAACCATGGAGACATCACACACCCCTGCCGCAAACCTTCATTCACTGAGAACCAATCACTTTCCTCTCTTCCTACACGTACACATGCCTTACATCCTCGATAAAAACTTTTCACTGCTTCTAACAACTTGCCTCCCACACCATATATTCTTAATACCTTCCACAGAGCATTTCTATCAACTCTATCATATGCCTTCTCCAGATCCATAAATGCTACATACAAATCCATTTGCTTTTCTAAGTATTTCTCACATACATTCTTCAAAGCAAACACCTGATCCACACATCCTCTACCACTTCTGAAACCACACTGCTCCTCCTCAATCTGATGCTCTGTACATGCCTTCACCCTCTCAATCAATACCCTCCCATATAATTTCCCAGGAATACTCAACAAACTTATACCTCTGTAATTTGAGCACTCACTCTTATCCCCTTTGCCTTTGTACAATGGCACTATGCACGCATTACGCCAATCCTCAGGCACCTCACCATGAGTCATACATACATTAAATAACCTTACCAACCAGTCAACAATACAGTCACCCCCTTTTTTAATAAATTCCACTGCAATACCATCCAAACCTGCTGCCTTGCCGGCTTTCATCTTCCACAAAGCTTTTACTACCTCTTCTCTGTTTACCAAATCATTTTCCCTAACCCTCGCACTTTGCACACCACCTCGACCAAAACACCCTATATCTGCCACTCTATCATCAAACACATTCAACAAACCTGCAAAATACTCACTCCATCTCCTTCTCACATCATCACTACTTGTTATCACCTCCCCATTCGCGCCCTTCACTGAAGTTCCCATTTGCTCCCTTGTCTTACGCACTTTATTTACCTCCTTCCAGAACATCTTTTTATTTTCCCTAAAATTTAATGATACTCTCTCACCCCAACTCTCATTTGCCCTTTTTTTCACCTCTTGCACCTTTCTCTTGACCTCTTGTCTCTTTCTTTTATACGTCTCCCACTCAATTGCATTTTTTCCCTGCAAAAATCGTCCAAATGCCTCTCTCTGAGTAATGTGGCAGTTGAGGGAATAATTGGTATACATGGGGTGTTCAGTGTTGTAAATGGAAATGGTGAAGAGCTTGTAGATTTATGTGCTGAAAAAGGACTGATGATTGGGAATACCTGGTTTAAAAAGCGAGATATACATAAGTATACTTATGTAAGTAGGAGAGATGGCCAGAGAGCGTTATTGGATTACGTGTTAATTGACAGGCGCGCGAAGAGAGACTTTTGGATGTTAATGTGCTGAGAGGTGCAACTGGAGGGATGTCTGATCATTATCTTGTGGAGGCTAAGGTGAAGATTTGTATGGGTTTTCAGAAAAGAAGAGTGAATGTTGGGGTGAAGAGGGTGGTGAGAGTAAGTGAGCTTGGGAAGGAGACTTGTGTGAGGAAGTACCAGGAGAGACTGAGTACAGAATGGAAAAAGGTGAGAACAATGGAAGTAAGGGGAGTGGGGGAGGAATGGGATGTATTTAGGGAATCAGTGATGGATTGCGCAAAAGATGCTTGTGGCATGAGAAGAGTGGGAGGTGGGTTGATTAGAAAGGGTAGTGAGTGGTGGGATGAAGAAGTAAGAGTATATATATATATATATATATATATATATATATATATTTTTGCTTTGTCGCTGTCTCCTGCGTTTGCAAGGTAGCGCAAGGAAACAGACGAAAGAAATGGCCCAACCCTCCCCCATACACATGTATATACATACGTCCACACACGCAAATATACATGCGTACACAGCTTTCCATGGTTTACCCCAGATGCTTCACATGCCCTGTTTTAATCCACTGACAGCACGTCAACCCCGGTATACCACATCGATCCAATTCACTTTATTCCTTGTCCTCCTTTCACCCTCCTGCATGTTCAGGCCCCGATCACACAAAATCTTTTTCACTCCATCTTTCCACCTCCAATTTTGTCTCCCACCTCTCCTCGTTCCCTTCACCTCCGACTCATATATCCTCTTGGTCAATCTTTCCTCACTCATTCTCTCCATGTGCCCAAACCATTTCAAAACACCCTCTTCTGCTCTCTCAACCACGCTCTTTTTATTTCCACACATCTCTCTTACCCTTGCATTACTTACTCGATCAAACCACCTCACACCACACATTGTCCTCAAACATCTCATTTCCAGCACATCCTTCCTCCTGCGCACAACTCTATCCATAGCCCACGCCTCGCAACCATACAACATTGTTGGAACCACTATTCCTTCAAACATACCCATTTTTGCTTTCCGAGATAATGTTCTTGACTTCCACACATTCTTCAAGGCTCCCAGAATTTTCGCCCCCTCCCCACCCGTATGATCCACTTCCGCTTCCATGGTTCCATCCGCTGCCAGATCCACTCCCAGATATCTAAAACACTTTACTTCCTCCAGTTTTTCTCCATTCAAACTGACCTCCCAATTGACTTGACCCTTAACCCTACTGTACCTAATAACCTTGCTCTTATTCACATTTACTCTTAACTTTCTTCTTTCACACACTTTACCAAACTCAGTCACCAGCTTCTGCAGTTTCTCACATGAATTAGCCACCAGCGCTGTATCATCAGCAAACAACAACTGACTCACTTCCCAAGCTCTCTCATCCCCAACAGACTTCATACTTGCCCCTCTTTCCAAAACTCTTGCATTCACCTCCCTCACAACCCCATCCATAAACAAATTAAACAACCATGGAGACATCACACACCCCTGCCGTAAACCTACATTCACTGAGAACCAATCACTTTCCTCTCTTCCTACACGTACACATGCCTTACATCCTCGATAAAAACTTTTCACTGCTTCTAACAACTTGCCTCCCACACCATATATTCTTAATACCTTCCACAGAGCATATATATATATATATATATATATATATATATATATATATATTCTTTCTTTCTTTTAAACTATTAGCTATTTCCCGCGTTAGCGAGGTAGCGTTAAGAACAGAGGACTGGGCCTTTTTTGGAATATCCTCACCTGGCCCCCTCTGTTCCTTCTTTTGGAAAATTAAAAAAAAAACGAGAGGGGAGGATTTCCAGCCCCCCGCTCCCTCCCCTTTTAGTCGCCTTCTACGACACGCAGGGAATACGTGGGAAGTATTCTTAATCCCCTATCCCTATATTTTATTTATTTTGGTTTGTCGCTCTCTCCCGCGTAGCAAGGTAGTCCAAGGAAACAGACGAAAGAATGGCCCAACCCTCCCACATACACATTTATATACATACACGTCCACACTCACAAATATATATACCTATACATCTCAATGTACACATATATATACACACACAGACATATACATATATACACATGTACATAATTCATACTGTCTGCCTTTATTTACTCCCATCGCCACCTCGCCACACATGGAATAACAACCCCCTCCCCCCTCATGTGTGCGAGGTAGCGCTAGGAAAAGACAACAAAGGCCCCATTTGTTCACACTCAGTCTCTAGCTGTCATGTAATAATGCACTGAGACCACAGCTCCCTTTCCACATCCAGGCCCCACAGAACTTTCCATGGTTTACCCCAGACGTTTTACACACCCTGGTTCAATCCATTTACAGCACGTCAACCCCGGTATACCACATCGTTCCAATTCACTCTATTCCTTGCATGACTCACCCTCCTGCATGTTCAGGCCCCGATCACTCAAAATCTTTTTCACTCCATCTTTCCACCTCCATTTGGTCTCCCACTTCTCCTCATTCCCTCCACCTCTGACACATATATCCTATTGGTCAATCTTTCCTCACTCATTCTCTCCATGTGACCAAACCATTTCAAAACACCCTCTTCTGCTCTCTCAGTCACACTCTTTTTATTTCCACACATCTCTCTTACCCTTGCATTACTTACTTGATCAAACCACCTCACACCACATATTGTCCTCAAACATCTCATTTCCAGCACATCCACCCTCCTGCGCGCAACTCTATCCATAGCCAACGCCTCGCAACCATACAACATTGTTGGAACCACCATTCCTTCAAACATACCCATTTTTGCTTTCAGAGATAATGTTCTCAACTTCCACACATTCTTCAAGGCTCCCAGAATTTTCACCCCCTCCCCCACCCTATGATTCACTTCCGCTTCCATGGTTCCATCCGCTGCCAGATCCACTCCCAGATATCTAAAACACTTTACTTCCTCCAGTTTTTCTCCATTCAAACTTACCTCCCAGTTGCCTTGACCCTCAACCCTACTGTACCTAATAACCTTGCTCTTATTCACATTTACTCTTAACTTTCTTCTTTCACACACCTTACCAAACTCAGTCACCAGCTTCTGCAGTTTCTCACATGAATCAGCCAACACCACTGTATCATCAGCGAACAACAGCTGACTCACTTCTCAAGCCCTCTCATCCACAACAGACTGCATACTTGCCCCTCTTTCCAAAACTCTTGCATTCACCTCCTTAACAACCCCATCCATAAACAAATTAAACAACCATGGAGACATCACACACCCCTGCCGCAAACCTACATTCACTGAGAACCAATCACTTTCCTCTCTTCCTACACGTACACATGCCTTACATCCTTGATAAAAACTTTTCACTGCTTCTAACAACTTGCCTCCCACACCACACATTCTTAATACCTTCCACAGAGCATCTCTATCAACTCTATCATATGCCTTCTCCAGATCCATAAATGCTACATACAAATCCATTTGCTTTTCTAAGTATTTCTCACATACATTCTTCAAAGCAAACACCTGATCCACACATCCTCTACCACTTCTGAAACCACACTGCTCTTCCCCAATCAGATGCTCTGTACATGCCTTCACCCTCTCAATCAATACCCTCCCATATAATTTCCCAGGAATACTCACCAAACTTATACCTCTGGAATTTGAGCACTCACTCTTATCCCCTTTGCCTTTGTGTGTGGGTTGGGCTATTCTTTTGTCTGTTTCCTTGCGCTACCTCGCTAATGCGGGAGACCGGAAAAAAAAAATATACACACACACACACACACACATATATATATATATATATATATATATATATATTTATTTATTTATTTTTTATTTTATTTATTTTGCTTTGTCGGTGTCTCCCGCGTCTGCGAGGTAGCGCAAGGAAACAGACGAAAAGAAATGGCCCAACCCAGCCCCATACACAATGTATATATATACACGTCCACACACGCAAATATACATACCTATACATCTCAATGTACACATATATATACACACAGACACATACATACATACCCATGCACACAATTCACACTGTCTGCCTTTATTCATTCCCATCGCCACCTCGCCACACATGGAATACCATCCCCCTCCCCCCTCATGTGTGCAAGGTAGCACTAGGAAAAGACAACAAAGGCCCCATCCGCTCACACTCAGTCTCTAGCTGTCATGCAATAATGCCCGAAACCACAGCTCCCTTTCCACATCCAGGCCCCACACAACTTTCCATGGTTTACCCCAGACGCTTCACATGCCCTGATTCAATCCACTGACAGCACGTCAACCCCGGTATACCACATCGATCCAATTCACTCTATTCCTTGCCCACCTTTCACCCTCCTGCATGTTCAGGAGGTGGAAAGATGGAGATCTTTCCACCTCCAATTTGGTCTCCCACCTCTCCTCGTTCCCTCCACCTCTGACACATATATCCTCTTGGTCAATCTTTCCTCACTCATTCTCTCCATGTGCCCAAACCATTTCAAAACACCCTCTTCTGCTCTCTCAACCACGGTCTTTTTATTTCCACACATCTCTCTTACCCTTACATTACTTACTCGATCAAACCACCTCACACCACACATTGTCCTCAAACATCTCATTTCCAGCACATCCTTCCTCCTGCGCACGACTCTATCCATAGCCCACGCCTCGCAACCATACAACATTGTTGGAACCCCTATTCCTTCAAACATACCCATTTTTGCTTTCCGAGATAATGTTCTCGACTTCCACACATTCTTCAAGGCTCCCAGGATTTTCGCCCCCTCCCCCACCCTATGATTCACTTCCGCTTCCATGGTTCCATCCGCTGCCAGATCCACTCCCAGATATCTAAAACACTTTACTTCCTCCAGTTTTTCTCCATTCAAACTTACCTCCCAATTGACTTGACCATATATATATATATATATATATATATATATATATATTTATTTTTTTTTTTTTTAATTTTCCAAAAGAAGGAACAGAGAAGGGGGCCAGGTGAGGATATTCCCTCTAAGCCCCAATCCTCTGTTCTTAACGCTACCTCGCTAATGCGTGAAATGGCGAATAGTATGAAAGAAAGAAAGAAATATTTATATATATTATCCCTGGGGACAGGGGAGAAAGAATACTTCCCACGTATTCCTAGCATGTCTTAGAAGGTGATTTAAAGGGATGGGAGTAGGGGGCTAGAAATCCTCCCTTCCAGATTTAACTTTTCCAAAAGAAGGAATAGAGAAGGGGGCCAAGTGAGGATTTTCCCTCAAAGGTTCAGTCCCTATTCTTGATATTACCTCGCTAATGTGGGAAATGGTCAATGTTTTGAAGGATTGCTGAATGTTTTTGATGATAGAGTGACAGGTGTAGGGTGTTTTGGTCGGGACGGTGTGCAAACTCAGAGAGTCAGGGAGAATGGTTTGCTGAAGAGAGAAGGAGTGGTGAAAGCTTTGCAGATGATGAAATCTGACAAAGTGGCAGGATTGGATGGTATTGCAATTGAAATTATTAAGAAAGGGGTAACTGTATTGTTGATTGGTTGGTAAGGATAATCATTGTATGGTGAAGCACTTGAGGATTAGCAGAATGCTTGAATAGTGCTACTGTATAAAGGCAAAGGGGATAGAGTTGAGTTTTCAAAACTACAGAGGCATAAGTTTGTGGAGTATTCCTGGGAAATTATATGGAAGGATATTGATTGAGAGGGTGAAGGCATGCACAGAGCATCATATTGGGGAAAAGCAGTGTGGTTTCAGAAGTGGTAGAGGATGTGTGGATCAGGTGTTTGCTTTGAAGAATGTATGTGAGAAATACTTAGAAAAGCAAATGGATTTGTATGTAGCATTTATGGATCTGGAGAAGGCATATGATAGGGTTGATAGAGGTGTGTTGTGGAAGGTCTTAAGAGTATATGGTAAGCTGCTAGCAGTGAAAGTTTTTACCAAGGATGTAAGGCATGTGTATGAGTAGGAAGAGAGGAGAGTGATTGGTTCCCAGTGAAGGCTGGTCTGCTGCAGGGGTGTGTGATGTCCCCATGGTAGTTTAATTTGTTTATGGATGGGGTGGTTAGGTAGGTCAATGCAAGAGTTTGGAGAGAGGGGCGAGTATGCAGCCTGCTGCAGATGAGAGGGCCTTGGAAGTGACTCATTTGAGTGAGAAACTGAAGAAGTTGGTGATTGAATTTGGAAAAGTGTGTGAAAGGAGAAAGTTGAGAGTAAATGTGAATAAGAGCAAGGTTATTAAGTTCAGTAGGGTTGAGGGACAAGTTAATTGGGATGTAAGTTTGATTGGAGAAAAATTGGAGGAAGTGAAGCATTTTAGATATGTGGGAGTGGACTTAGCAGTGAATGGAACCATGGTAGTAGAAGTGAGTCATAGGGTGGGGGAGGGGGCAAAGGTTCTGGGAGCGATAAAGAATGTTTAGGAGAGAACATTATCTCGGAGAGCAAAGATGGGTATGTTTGAAGGAACAATATTCCAACAATATTATATGGTTGTGAGGCATGGGCTTTAGATAGGGTTGTACATACGAGGGTGTATGTGTTGGAAATGAAATGTTTGAGGACAATATGTGGTGTGAGATGGTTTGATTGAGTAAGTAATGAAAGGGTAAGAGAGATGTGTGGAAATGAAAAGAGTGTGCTTGAGAGAGCAGAAGAGGTGGTGTTGAAATGGTATGGACATATGGAGAGAATGAGTGAGGAAAGATTGACAGAGAGGATATATGTGTCAGAGGTGGAGGGAACAAGAAGTGGGAGACCTAATTGGAGGTGGAAGAATATAGTGAAAAAGATTTTGAGTGATCAGGGCCTGAACATGCAAGAGGATGAAAGGCGTGCAAGGAATAGAGTGAATTAGAATGAGGTGGTATACCAGGGTCAACATGCTGTCCGTGGACTAAACCAGGGCATGTAAAACGTCTGGGGTAAACCATGGAAAGGTCTGTGGGGCCTGGATGTGGATAGGGAGCTGTGGTTTCACTGCATTACGTGTGGCAGCTAGAGACTGAGTGTGAATGAATGTGGCCTTTTTTTGTATGTTTTCCTTGCGCTACCTCACATGTGGTAGCGTGTCGTAGAAGGCGACTAAAAGGGGAGAGAGCGGGGGGCTGGAAATCCTTCCCTCCCATTTTTGATTTCCTGCTTCTGCATGTAGTGCAGCCATGGGCTGCAGTTACATTTTGAAGAGCCCTTGGTAACACCAGGAATTTTTTATAGAAATTGATCAGGCGTGATTTTAAATTTATAGTTTTCTTCATGAAGGGATTGTGTTAGTTTTATGGCAAGCTTTATTTATGTGTTCCAATTCATTCTCCTCAGAATGACTTTGCTTTCTTAGGAGTGCCAGTTGATACTTTATTTTTTGATTATTTCCAGTGAGTGGTGTATGGATATTGCTCAAATAATAACTCACTTAGGACCATACCCAATGCAGAAATTGTTTGTCACTCATGATGCATTGGGAATCAAGCCTGTCCTTACTGCACTGGTGCAACAATCGCCACATTTGCAGGTCAGGATCTACAATATTGGTAAGGTATATGTTCTTCATGAATATATGAAATTTTTGAAATTCTTAGTATATTTAGTTTTGACATTCTTATTTACTTATAGGTAGTTTATAAATCATGGATTTTCATAATGTAATGTCTCTTGCAACAGGTCGTCAGAATGAACCAATGGGCCCTTAGTAACGACTTTATGATGTCCTTGGGCAGTCACTGTGGAATGCTCACAGAATTTGCCATCCCGTACATGCAGCCAGAAGTATTTATGAGTGATGAAGCTCTTTTTGCATGTTTCTTTGATGGCATGACCAGTGAAGAAGTCATGCAGTGTTGGAAAGAAGGCACAAAACCAAGACTTTCATTTAGACAAATGAGATATGTTGATATCCTATACTGGAAGCAAACAGAAAGGTTTATTCAAATGTTGTGTGTGTTTTATCCAAGTGTGCGCTTGTGTGGAATTGATGCCTATATTGATGATAATGAAAAAAGTCTTGTGAAGCCCTTTTTAGATGTGGGTGCCCAGGTCTCTGCTCTGAGAGTAAGCTGCAGGACTAAAGGTGTCCTTGATGATAGATTAAAGTGCCTAATAAATAATGCTCCATATTTACGAGAACTTAGACTGCATGTGGATGACAATTTTGAAGGGGCAGATTGTGACTCCGTGTTTGAGAGGAGACTAGAAGAAGCAGGAACAAAACTAAAGAAATTGGTTTCTCAGATGGGTGCATTTGAGTCTTTAGCTCTTCGCCCTCATGATGGTGTTGATATTACAAAAGTAGTGTTACCAACACTGCATGCACAAGGGAGCTGTATCACCAGCCTCCAGATATGTTATGAATATGCACAGCTGAATTCCAATACACTGTTTCAACTCATCAACCTGTGCCCAAGATTATATTATCTTGCTGTATCTATGGTGATGGGGGACAGTGATGATGCATCAACAAGTTACAGGTGCGTGAGCATGACCTATGAGTTTTTTTTTCTTATCCCCAAATAATGCAGCAAAACATATTTTTGGGTCCAGTGTTTGTCCATCTTTACATGAACATCCTTATGTCCAAAGCTCAATACAGCCAGAACATTGAGTACTGCATGATAAGGATTTAGATGTGCTTTGACCAGACAGTTAATCATGTGATTAGATTTTGATATTCTTAGGTAAATTTTTACTTGGGTTTTGATAAAACTAAATCTGTGGACACGGTGTACACATGACCATAATATTTGTTAACAGTAACCCTCCAGATAAGACTTGTAAGTACTGAAATTTACTGGCAGTCTGACTGGTTTCAGAGAAAAAAAAATCTACCAGTAGAAGTTTGAGATTTGCAAAAGAATGACTACTGTACTGCAGTCATGCACTTAGGGTTGGGATGAGTAAGGAGTACTAGCATGTACTTCTGAGAGAGTATCATGAAAATTTTTTTTGCGTATGTTGCTTATACTGAATTTTCTTCATATTTAAAGACTTTTAAGGATAACGAAATTTGTCACCCTTGTTTTCAGTGCAGAAGTTCTTTAATTTGTAGTTGCCAAATCATTTTACTTAAAATTCAGTTGATACATCTTTTAACAAATGGAAGGGAGTCGTGTGAATTCGAGGGAAAGGGTTATTTAGGAAGTGAATATATTGTTAGTTCAAGTATATAATACCTGCAGTACATTCTCATGTTTTGTTTAAACTGAGAAGTGTAAGAGTTTCTGAGCATGTGTACACAATAGGAATTTGTGGAAGGCTTGAAAGAAAATTACTCGTAGAATCTTTGTCAATTTTTTTAGTGGTATCATCACCAGATTAAATTATTTTTCTGTATATTTACTACATTAAAAGTATAAGTAGTAATTTTAAAGTTAAGGCCTCTGTAATTTTACCTAATTTCCTGTTTTGCATACTTTAGGGGGAAAAAGAATGAGTTGCACTAAATTATATGATGGAAATTTGGTACCAGATAGTTTTTAATTTCTTCTCTGAGAAGTTGTGTCACGTTGATAAGCACAACCAGCTACAAAGTCTTTTCTGAAATGAAAGTATCACAGCCTTCAAGGCCATTTACATTTGTATGAATATGAGTTTTCCATTTATTGCAGTATTGTAATGATAAACCCCTGAGGATGAGATTTCTGATATTCCATGAGAGGTACATTTCTAAGTTTTCATTTTTGCATTATTATTAATGATGATATGAGAAGACTACCTAGTATATAGGGAAATAAGAGTGGAAGAGTCCTGAAGGGAGAGTAGTGGGGGAAGAATGTGAGGAATGGTGTATGCAAGGGAGGCATGGAGGGACAGGAATAAGTGGAGACTTTTACAGTGGCCACTCCCTCTATGTAAGTGCTTAAAGGGAATGGATATTAGAGATATAGATGGATAGATATTAATGAGGAAGTAAAATTTATCTCCCCAGTATTCTTTCTGCTGTTTTTATTAGTTTATAATGCATTGTTGAAGCATGAGAGACAAGTGTTTTAGGAGCAGCTGAGTGAATGTTTCAGCATTTTTGATGCAAGAGACTAGGTATTAGTGTATTAGTAATGGGTGATTTGAATGCAAAGGTGAGAAATGTGGCAATTGAGGGTATAACTGAGGGGCATGTGGTATTTAGTATTATGAATGGAAATGATGAATAGCTTTTGGAAATGCAATGAGTTTTACTGAACATAGTCTCATTTATGTTTTGTTTTCCAACAGGACCATACTTCATCCATGTGTGGCTTTACATACCCTTGTTATTCAGGATATATCTTCGGAGACAGATAATACACGTGACTCTGCCTTCACCAGGGTGGCGGGCCATATATTGAAAGCAGCCCCAAATTTAGAGGTGAGTATGTTGTAAGTAAAAGACTTATTTACAACAGTCACCAATAGACTTGTTTTTCCCCGTTCTTGACCTGTTCCATCTTAACCTTTAACCACCACTCCAAAATTATATCCCTCTCATGTCATAGTTTCATACTACTCCAGAACCCCACAAGCAACAAATGTCAATCAGCAAAACATCTGAACATAGAGTGCTGGCTGAAACAAAGTAGCATGATAGTATTACACCCAAACATTTCAATATTCAGTCAACCACTGTTGCATGTAAATACCAGACCATTCTTAACATGACATTTGATGAAAATTTGACAGTTACACAGTACATTTCAAACATTAACATCACATATTAATACACTACAAACATTAACAGTCTCTACATATTAACAGCAAGAAAAAATATCACTTAAGATAACATAACTAATTCATCTGTAGGACAATAATTTGAGGTAGCCCTATTGGATTCTACAAGTACTTTTTATAGCACTCATAACCTTTAAAAAAATCAAAACAAAGCACTGTGCATAACAATGTGCTGTACATGCCAAAGCATGAGTGATATTAGATTCCGTGTACACAATGTCATACTGTGATTGAAAAGCTGCCCTTTGGCATTTTTTTATCACTTTCAGTGGATGAAAAGAGTACAATCTTGTTGAAGAACTTTTCACACCATAAGAGTCCAACATTTCCATGCAGCTTTTTTGTCGTGTAGCTCTTAAAGTAGATTAATGAAAATGTAAGATGGATTTGTTCAAAAAAGATAATTCAGAATGTGATGTACAACTTTAAAGACAGAAAATTGAGGCATTAGAAATATATAAGTACTGATATTGATAAATCTTCAGTCAGAATATCCACATATGCCACCTTGTCATGTAACATTCAGCAGTCTTTCAGAATACTCCTTTATCATCTGTTTACTTATTTCTTGCTTATTCCACTTCATATCTGCTCCCTCATTTTTTCTTGTTTTTCTCACAGTTCACCTCCTTTCATATAATTTTCTTGTTCTCCCTAAAGTTTGCTGATACTTTTTCACCCCATCCCTCATTTTTCTCCTTTTTCAGTCCCTTCCTGTCACTTTCTATTGTACATGTCCCAGCCACCCAGCAGGTAGCTTCAATTCCCTTTCCTTTCACTAGTTTCATTCACTCTCACCTTATGTCATTCCTCACCCAATCTTTCTTTGTACTTCTGTACACAAGCCAGAAAGAGGATATATGTGTCAGAGGTAGAGGAAACGAGAAGAAGCAGGAGACCAAATTGGAGGTGGAAGGATGGAGTAAAAAAGATTTTGAACGATTGGGGCCTGAAAATACAGGAGGGTAAAAGGCGTGCAATGAATAGAGTGAATTGGAACGATATGGTATACTGGGGTCGACATGTTGTCAATGGATTGAACCAGGGCATGTGAAGCATCTAAGGTAAACTATGGTAAGTTTTGTGGGGTCTGGATGTGGAAAGGGAGCTGTGGTTTTGGTGCATTACACATGACAGGTAGAGACTGAGTGTGGACAAATGGGGCCTTTTTGTCTTTTCCTAGTGCTACCTCGTGGGTGTGTGTGTGCTATTTTATGTGTGGTGGGGTGGCGACGGGAATGAATGAAGGCAGCAAGTATGAATATGTACATGTGTTTATATGCATATGTCTTTATATGCATATGTTTTTCCAAAAGAAGGAACGGAGAATGGGGCCAGGTGAGGATATTCCCTCACAGGCCCAGTCCTCTGTTCTTAATGCTACCTTGCTAATGTGGGAAATGGCAAATAGTTTGAAAGAAAAAGAAAGTCTGTGTATGTATGTATATGCTGAAATGTATAGGTATGTACATGTGCATTTATGAGTATTTATGTATATACATTTGTATGCAGGTGGGTTGGGCCATTCTTTCATCGGTTTCCTTTTCCTACCTCGCTTTAACAAGGAAAAGTGAATTAAATAAATAAAAATATAAATATTTCTGAAGTAAACTTGCAGAACTAGAATATAGTTGCACCCTTCATACTAAAGAACCCAGTTATTTTTGCAGATTGTTGAGATGCATGCTATGTCTGAAGAAAAATGAATAGGCTGAATCAGGCAACCAGAATTGCAAGTTCTGTGAAATATTTGAAAACCTCGAGATGGGTAACTTTTACATACATTTTTGCAAGTAATATGTACTAAAAACAAAACACTCAGCAGTGTAGTGCAATAGTCTCATTCTTTTCTTCATTGCAGATGCTGGGACTATCTTGTGCAATGCATATGGAAGAAGATTTTGCTGTGTTATCATCTGATGTTGTTACAAACCTTCATCTTCAGTTTTGCTCTAATTTAAGCAGTGTGTCAGCCTTACATTTTTTCTTGCAGCATCTGCTACCCAATTTTCCCAACCTGAGGATGCTATCTTTGGAAGAAAGAGATGGTATTTTTGAGAGTGAGTCTTTGACTTTTTTGTCAAGGAGAAGCATAAATGTTACTAGATGGAAACCAGAGTTTTTCCAATTGCCAAAGTGGGACAGCTCCTGCGGCTCACAGAACACATTTGCTCTTTATGTGATGTGAACATATCAGAAAGGAGTCTTGATGAGGAAGTTTTATAGCTTGTTCTTCAAAGAATTTTATACATCTGACCATCTTTATATGAATTTACAATGGTATCAATGTCTGTTTTCCCACCAGATTAACATTCGTTTATATGTTGGGTTACATACTCGGATAAGCCATTTTTGCTGGCTTATACAATAACATTTTATAAACCTGCTGGGACATTGGTTAACCTGCATCATCTTAAAACCAACCTGTTCATCTACAGCTTAGGACTTTACTTACCAGGAACTTGTAAAACCAATGCAATTTTCAGTTGATGGAAGTTGGTGACACACCTTTTCATGTTAATATTAGTTGGGCCTATGTAATGAACAACACTTCATGCATGTCAAGTGTTAATACTGTGTATTTTAATAAGTACTGCAGCCAGTTGTTCTTGAGTTGATGAAATGACTTCATTTGCAATTACCTCAGAATTGATATTTCACCTGAAGTTATACAACTAAAATGAATAATGAAAAGTGAAGATGGGCATTCATAGATAGCTATCCCAGCTCCAATATCATCTTGTTTATGTTTAAAATTTTCTTTGTATATTATCATTGTAAGATGCATGTAGAACAGGTGCAAAAATTATATTCTTTAAGAAGGATCTCCCTCTTCGAAAATTGCTGAAGGATATGAAAATCTGTTTAGAATACACACAGGTTATTAACCCCTTCAGAATGATGTGCTGGCGTGTAGGTGTGAGCAGCAGTGCAGTGCCCTCTGAGGTTGTCATATATTTTTTTTAATATACATAAGTAAACAAAAAGCAATAAATATATTTAGTATATTACATTACACATTATATAAAGCATTATGTATCTAACAAAATGTATGTTAATAGAGATGTTGGATAGATTGTACCAAACAACACAAAAAGTTTTAGAGGTGCAGCAAAATTAACAACGTGTATCTCACACTCATCCTTGAGAATCATGGTTAGTTTATTCTTTCAGAAACACACACTCATGTAATTTTAAATGTGTGTGCATTTATGTGTGTCACATATTGTATTTTTCTGTCAGAAGAGAGAAAATATGTATTTGTACAAAAAAGAGGAAATTAAGAACTGATGAATGTGGGAGAAGATGAGGCAGCAGTTATTACATGCATGGGTATGGAGGATGGAAGGAAAAGGATACAAGTGCAGGATGGGTTTGATGAAAAGGATACAAGTGCAAAGACCTACAGCAAAGAGGGAGGAAAAAGGGTGATAGGTTGAAGGAAGGAAAGGCACCTGGAGTGGATGGGATTATGGCTGAAATGTTGAAGTTTGGAGGAGAAAGTGTTCACAGTGCATTTGATATGTATTTTAGCATGGAAACAGAAGGCTGTGCCTGATAATTGGATGAAAGTTTTTGTTTTTCTTTATTCAAAGGAAAAGCTGCTAAGGACGTATATATCACTTACAGGGGAATGAGTCTTTTAAGCATACCAAGAAAAGTTTGTGCAAGATTGAGTGATGAAAGTGACTGAATGCAGCATAAGGGAGGAGCAAGCTGGTTGTCGGTAGAGTGGATGTATAGATGAGATTTTTTTGGTGAATATGATTGTGGAAAAGGTAAGAAGCTGTATCTTATATGTATCTGGAGAAAGCATACAACAGTCATGTGGAATGCTTTTTGGGATTTGTTAGGGATATATGGGTTGGTGGACAACAGTTGGATGGTTTGAAAGTCTTCTATGGATGGAGTGGCAAATGCATGTGTATGAGTGGATGGAGAGTTTAGCTAAAGTTTCGGTATACATGTGGGTGTGAGGCAGGGTGTTGTGTGATGTCCCCATAGCTTTTGAGCACATATATGGAATAATGAAGGGCAGAGGTGTAAGTATGGAAATGAAGAATGGATTAAGGGACTACATAGTCCTCCCAACTCTGACCTATGCAGCTGAAATATGGACATGGAATAAGTGACAGGTCAAGTATTCAGGCTTGGGAGATGATCTATTTGAAAGGGGCAAACACTGATGAGATGGAATGAAGAAAGAAATGATGGGATGTATGAGAGATTTGGTATGGGAGGGAATGCAAAGGGAATGAATCCTGGAGTGTTAGAGTAAGTGAAACATAATATTTTGAAAGGTTTTGGGCATGTGGAAAGAATGCAAGATGGGAAGGTTACAAGGAGACATACGATATTACGATTAAAGGGATCGGTGTAAGAGGAATACCACCTGTGACATGGGGAAATCAAGTAGAAAAGTACTGGAGAGAGAGAAATGGTGGGAGAATGCATGGGTATGTGAGGAGGGGCATGTAAGGATAGGGATAAATGGAGACTTTTGTTGTGGCCACTCCCTTTCTGGGATAAGAAATTGCAATAATAAATTACAGAATGTTTCGGGGGCATTAGGAGTATGTTGATACAAAGCTGGTTGTATGAAGCAGGCAGAAAGGCCAGTGGCAGCTGCATTACAAGATTTATAACATTTCAAATGCTTACAGAGCCTTTATTATTTTTTGTCATCCATCATGAAAAATTGTGCTGTATTTGCAAATAGTTTCATCAGTGTAATCCACTGGTGATGATTTGGCTAGAGGTGGTAAGCATGTAGTATTAGTTGGGCAGAGCATCAGCAAAGCTTTGAATCACTAAGATAATGTATTACCAAATTGTATAATTTTTTTTCACTGCAGTGTTGAGAATACAATAACATGTCAATAAAATAACACTAAAGTGAACACTACAGACTTCCATCTTCACAGCATATCCACATTGTTCAAAACTGAATTATTCACAGAGATGCTGCCATACCTTGGTGATTGTATAGATTTCCACTTACTACTTAAAGAACAGATAGAGCTTAAAATCAAAGGAATAGGCCACCTTGTCCACATAACATGCATTTTTTCAAGCAATTCAAGTTCCTTCTATGCCTTGCAAGTATCAAGTGCTGTTATTGTACCACAATATGAAGTTAGTTTTTTCTTAGCTTATATTTATAATACAGTGCTGAGGCTCACCAGGGAAGCCCATCATTCAAAGGGGTTAATATAAAATGTTTACATTTTTTAAATGCATGTGCATTGTATTATACAAAAGAACACTGAAGCTATGCTTGAAATGTTTTATGAAAGGGAAAACTTGGAAATAGAACTACATATTGGTTTCATTGTAGGAGGTTTCCTATAATCTCGCTCTACAGTTCATAATGCTAGCAGAATGTTACATGAGAATGTTATGAAGTATTTACCTCAGCAGTGACATATTTTTTCTGCATTGACAGAAGTAATGGTGCTCAGATAATTATAAGTAGATAAAGGGTAATATGAATTATATAGGTCCTTTTTATTACAGTATAAATTTCTCACACCTAAACTGAGTAATAAATGGGAAGTATCAGAGGGGAAGTTTCATTAACTTAAAATTCATATTTCACTTTACATGTAATGAAGTATACATTTTGTGAAAAACTTTGCACTGTAGTTAATTTAAACAATAAAATTTATGTAAACTCTTCCCCCATATAACTACCCAGATAAAGAAGTCCTACTTCATCTCCCAGAATTACAATAAATGAGTTACACATACACTCATACTCAGTTTTAATTCCTTTTCTTTCAAACTATTCGCCATTTCCCGCATTAGCGAGGTAGCGTTAAGAACAGAGGACTGGGCCTTTGAGGGACTACCCTCACCTGGCCCAATTCTCTGTTCCTTCTTTTGGAAAATTAAAAAAAAAAAAAAAACTGCCACAAAATATTTGGGCTTTTGTAGACTTACCTTCAACTTAATGTTTTTGTCCACATAGCTAGGTTTCATCTCATTAATTCCCTAATGTTCTGAAACATTTTTTTCCCTCAAAATGAAATCTTAAAATTACATATGTTGAATTTAATTCTCCAAGCCACCCAGATAAGATTTACATCATTTTCATTTATTTTAGTAATTTAGCTTACAATTGTACCTCTTTAATGTTTAGGGAGTGCAGTTTCAACCGTTTCAGACTGAATAGGAAGGGTGCATGGTGGATCACTTTGATGCACATTATGGTTTGTCGGTATACTGTTTGTTGGGGTGTGTGGGTGTTTGTGAGTGTGAAGCAGAGGTAAGCTTTTTATTTGTACTTGGGGGTTGGTGGTTAATTACAGATTGGTTTGGATGGGAGAGGTCTAGTACTGTTGCCTAGACCTGAGTACCAAGCATATTTAGGTGGCATTGTGTTAGAAGGATCTTTGTTTCATTGTGTATTTACTGTTTTTCAAAAGTGAATTTTGGTGAAACCTTTCTCATATATTTTTAAATTCATTAATGATTTTGAGTTTAAAAATTATTTTTTATAATAAAACATTGCAGAAAAAGTGTATGGGTGGTAACACTGTTGAAATGAATGATAGCATATTAGTATGAAACCTTAAAATAGTTATCCTAGGTTGCATTTGTGTACTGCATCCACTATGGATGATGGCCTATCATTTGCTAAGTTCTAATGGAATGTACGCATGACCAACCAAAAATACTCAATTTACTGTTCTGAAATTTAAGGAATTATAAATTCTTAAAACCTCTATGGTCCTTCAGACAGTGATAACTAGGTTCCTGATCTGATAGGAAACCATACTTACCAAAATGATAAGAATTTTCCTCCTAGAGATGGTTTTCCAAGTGTATGTTCCTCCATTAAATACCTCTGACACACTGGGGTTACATATGTTCTGTAATTTTCTATTTTCAAAGTTTCCAGAACTAGTGTTTTTTTGTGCAGGGAATTATATGTATATAATTTACAATTATTATAACATGAAAGTACTCGGATATCTAGGTATAAAACTTGATTCAGCAAGCACAGCTGTTACAGAGTTTTTCATCTTATTATGTATGATGTAAGAAAGTGAGAATCGAATACCTTACATTTCTTCTCTGTCATCCATCTTAAAGTAATTTTTTTTAACTGAACTAATACTGGATACTGAATACTGTTAATATATTACATCCTGGTGTTAACATTTTGGACAACAGTTTAAATGGAAGCAACATAATAGCGGAAGGTGATGTGCCAAGGATGTAGAAACTAAGAAGTAAATTAAGGCACTATGTGTTCCAACTCACACCTAATACCATCCTAAGCCATAGGAAGCTCAGAGACAGCAGCATAACGGCCATAAACGTAGTGGAAGAGCTGGCGTTCAATGTCTGCCAAGAGTCCTGATGCTCCAAACCTGTTTTAAATTGTGAAATTGATTTTAGTATATGTTTATGAAATGTTCCATAATGGGAAATCAAATGTGTTATGTAGAATCAAATGTAAACTGGAAAAGATGAGTGAAGTACATAAAGTCAAGGTAAAGGTAAAAAGCTATCAATCTTCAGGACTAAACTCAGTTCCTATTGAAGGATGGGACCTTGTGCATGTAGCCTCTCAGATTTATGTCTAAGTGTGCTGAAACAAGCAAAGGCTCTGATACTTAAATGAATTTTTTTTTTTTTTTTTTTTGCTTTGTCGCTGTCTCCCGCATTTGCGAGGTAGCGCAAGGAAACAGACGAAAGAAATGGCCCAACCCACCCCCATACACATGTATATACATACGTCCACACACGCAAATATACATACCTAAACAGCTTTCCATGGTTTACCCCAGACACTTCACATGCCCTGATTCAATCCACTGACAGCACGTCAACCCCGGTATACCACATCGATCCAATTCACTCTGTTCCTTGCCCTCCTTTCACCCTCCTGCATGTTCAGGCCCCGATCACACAAAATCTTTTTCACTCCATCTTTCCACCTCCAATTTGGTCTCCCACTTCTCGTTCCCTCCACCTCCGACACATATATCCTCTTGGTCAATCTTTCCTCACTCATTCTCTCCATGTGCCCAAACCATTTCAAAACACCCTCTTCTGCTCTCTCAAGCATGCTCTTTTTATTTCCACACATCTCTCTTACCCTTACGTTACTCGATCAAACCACCTCACACCACACATTGTCCTCAAACATATCATTTCCAGCACATCCATCCTCCTGCGCACAACTCTATCCATAGCCCACGCCTCGCAACCATACAACATTGTTGGAACCACTATTCCTTCAAACATACCCATTTTTGTTTTCTGAGATAATGTTCTCAACTTCCACACATTCTTCAAGGCTCCCAGGATTTTCGCCCCCTCCCCCACCCTATGATCCACTTCCGCTTTCATGGTTCCATCCGCTGCCAGATCCACTCCCAGATATCTAAAACACTTTACTTCCTCCAGTTTTTCTCCATTAAAACTTACCTCCCAATTGACTTGATCCTCAACCCTACTGTACCTAATAACCTTGCTCTTATTCACATTTACTCTTAACTTTCTTCTTTCACACACTTTACCAAACTCAGTCACCAGCTTCTGCAGTTTCTCACATGAATCAGCCACCAGCGCTGTATCATCAGCGAACAACAACTGACTCACTTCCCAAGCTCTCTCATCCACAACAGACTTCATACTTGCCCCTCTTTCCAAAACTCTTGCATTCACCTCCCTAACAACCCCATCCATAAACAAATTAAACAACCATGGAGACATCACACACCCCCGCCGCAAACCTACATTCACTGAGAACCAATCACTTTCCTCTCTTCCTACACGTACACATGCCTTACATCCTCGATAAAAACTTTTCACTGCTTCTAACAACTTGCCTCCCACACCATATATTCTTAATACCTTCCACAGAGCATCTCTATCAACTCTATCATATGCCTTCTCCAGATCCATAAATGCTACATACAAATCCATTTGCTTTTCTAAGTATTTCTCACATACATTCTTCAAAGCAAACACCTGATCCACACATCCTCTACCACTTCTGAAACCACACTGCTCTTCCCCAATCTGATGCTCTGTACATGCCTTCACCCTCTCAATCAATACCCTCCCATATAATTTACCAGGAATACTCAACAAACTTATACCTCTGTAATTTGAGCACTCACTCTTATCCCCTTTGCCTTTGTACAATGGCACTATGCACGCATTCCGCCAATCCTCAGGCACCTCACCATGAGTCATACATACATTAAATAACCTTACCAACCAGTCAATAATACAGTCACCCCCTTTTTTAATAAATTCCACTGCAATGCCATCCAAACCTGCTGCCTTGCTTTCATCTTCCGCAAAGCTTTTACTACCTCTTCTCTGTTTACCAAATCATTTTCCCTAACCCTCTCACTTTGCACACTACCTCGACCAAAATATAAGTCAGTTGATATACATCGAAGAGACAAAGCTAGGATGCCATTTGGTAAACATGTGATTGTCCAAAACATGGTCTTGGACAATCACATGTTTACCAAATGGCGTCTCTTCGATGTATATCAACTGACTGTTATATTTCTCTCTTGTGTCTCCCCTGATGATGTCATTATTACACGAAAGTGCACTTGGGAACTTTTTGTGTTTCATTTTCCCCATGGACTCATAGGAATACATACATATACATTTCTATTTCTATTCTATTCTATTCTATTTTGCTTTGTCGCTGTCTCCTGCGTTAGTGAGGTAGTGCAAGGAAACAGATGAAAGAATGGCCCAACCCACCCACATACACATGTATATACATACATGTCCACATACGCAAATATACATACCTATACATCTCAATGTACACATATATATACACACACACAGACATATACATATATACACATGTACATAATTCATACTGTCTGCCTTTATTTATTCCCATCGCCACATATACATACACAGACATATACATATATACACATGTATATATGTATGCCACCCTGCCACAAATGAAATGGCAACCCCCTTCCCCAGCGCGTGTGCGAGGTAGCACTAGGAAAAGACAACAAAGGCCACATTCGTTCACACTCAGTCTCTAGCTGTCATGTGTAATGCATCGAACCACAGCTCCCTTTCCACATCCAGGCCCCACAAAACTTTGTATAGTTTAACCCAGATGCTTCACATGCGGTATACCACGGTATACCACATCGTTCTAATTCACTCTATTCCTTGCACGCCTTTCACCCTCCTGTATGTTCAGGCCCCGATTGCTCAAAATCTTTTTCACTCCATCCTTCCATCTCCAATTTGGTCTCCCACTTCTCGTTCCCTCCACCTCTGACACATATATCCTCTTTGTCAATCTTTCCTTGCTCATTCTCTCCATGTGACCAAACCATTTCAATACACCCTCTTCTGCTCTTTTTATTACCACACTACTCTCTTACCCTTTCATTACTTACTTGATCAAACCACCTCACACCACGTATTGAACTCAAACATCTCATTTCCAACACACCTACCCTCCTCTGCACAACCCTATCTATAGCCCATGCCTTGCAACCACTATTCCTTCAAACATACCCATTTTTGCACTCTGAGATAATGTTCTCGCCTTCCACACATTCTTCAACACTCCCAGAATCTTTGCTCCCTCCCCCACCCTGCAAGTGTGCTGTGTGCTCTAGATGAGAGGGCATGGGAAATGAGTCATTTGTTGTTTGCTGATGATACAGCACTGGTGGCTGATTCTTGTGAGAAACTGCAGAAGCTGGTGACTGAGTTTGGTAAAGTGTGTGAAAGAAGAAAGCTGAGAGTAAATGTGAATAAGAGCAAGGTTAATAACCTTGTTCAGTAGGGTTGAGGGACAAATTAATTGGGAGGTAAGTTCGAATGGGAGAATAACTGGAGGAAGTGAAGTGTTTTAGATATCTGGGAGTGGACTTAGCAGCGGATGGAATCATGGAAGTGGAAGTGAGTCATGGTGGGGGAGGGGGCAAAGGTTGTGGGAGCGTTGAAAAATGTGTGGAAGGCAAAAACGTTATCTCGGAGAGGAAAAATGGGTATTTTTGAAGGAATAGTGGTTCCAACAATGTTATATGGTTGCAAGGCATGGGCTATGGATAGAGTTGTGTGCAGGAGGGAGGATGTGCTGGAAATGAGATGTTTGAGGAATGAAAGGGTATAAGAGATACGTTGTAATAAAAAGTGCGTGGTTGGGACAGCAGAAGAGGGTGTGTTGAAATGGTTTGGACACATGGAGAGAATGAGTGAGGAAAGATTGACAAAGAGGATATATGTGTCAGAGGTGAAGGGAAGAGAAGTGAGAGACCAAATTGGAGGTGGAAGGTTGGAGTGAAGAATATTGTGAGGGATCGGGTCCTGAACATGCAGGAGGGTGAAAGGCGTGCAAGTAATAGAGTGAATTGGAACGATGTGGTGTACCAGGGTCGACGTGCTGTCAATGGATTGAACCACGGCATGTGAAGCATCTGGGGTAAACCATAGAAAAATTTGTGGAGCCAGGATGCAGAAAGGGAGCTGTGGTTTCAGTGCATTACACATGACAGCTAGAGACTGAGTGTGAATGAATGTGGCCTTTGGTCCTTTCCTAATGCTACCTCATCGGGGGAGGGGTGATGCTATTCTATGTGTGGCGGGGTATCGACGGAAATGAATAAAGGCAGCAAATATGAATTATGTACATGTGTATATATGTATATGTCTGTGTGTGTATATATATATATATATATATATATATATATATATATATTTATATATTTATTTTTTTTTTTTTTTTGCTTTGTCGCTGTCTCCCGCGTTTGCGAGGTAGCACAAGGAAACAGACGAAAGAAATGGCCCAACCCACCCCCATACACATGTATATACATACGTCCACACACGCAAATATACATACCTACACAGCTTTCCATGGTTTACCCCAGACACTTCACATGCCTTGATTCAATCCACTGACAGCACGTCATCCCCGGTATACCACATCGCTCCAATTCACTCTATTCCTTGCCCTCCTTTCACCCTCCTGCATGTTCAGACCCCGATCACACAAAATCTTTTTCACTCCATCTTTCCACCTCCAATTTGGTCTCCCTCTTCTCCTCGTTCCCTCCACCTCCGACACATATATCCTCTTGGTCAATCTTTCCTCACTCATTCTCTCCATGTGACCAAACCATTTCAAAACACCCTCTTCTGCTCTCTCAACCACGCTCTTTTTATTTCCACACATCTCTCTTACCCTTACGTTACTTACTCGATCAAACCACCTCACACCACACATTGTCCTCAAACATCTCATTTCCAGCACATCCATCCTCCTGCGCACAACTCTATCCATAGTCCACGCCTCGCAACCATACAACATTGTTGGAACCACTATTCCGTCAAACATACCCATTTTTGCTTTCCGAGATAATGTTCTCGACTTCCACACATTCTTCAAGGCTCCCAGAATTTTCGCCCCCTCCCCCACCCTATGATCCACTTCCGCTTCCATGGTTCCATCCGCTGCCAGATCCACTCCCAGATATCTAAAACACTTCACTTCCTCCAGTTTTTCTCCATTCAAACTCACCTCCCAATTGACTTGACCCTCAACCCTACTGTACCTAATAACCTTGCTCTTATTCACATTTACTCTTAACTTTCTTCTTTCACACACTTTACCAAACTCAGTCACCAGCTTGTGCAGTTTCTCACATGAATCAGCCACCAGTGCTGTATCATCAGCAAACAACAACTGACTCACTTCCCAAGCTCTCTCATCCCCAACAGACTTCATACTTGCCCCTCTTTCCAAACCTCTTGCATTCACCTCCCTCACAACCCCATCCATAAACAAATTAAACAACCATGGAGACATCACACACCCCTGCCGCAAACCTACATTCACTGAGAACCAATCACTTTCCTCTCTTCCTACACGTACACATGCCTTACATCCTCGATAAAAACTTTTCACTGCTTCTAACAACTATATATATATATATATATATATATATATATATATATATATATATATATATATATATATACATATATATATATATATATATATATATATATATATATATATATATATATATATATATATATATACATATATATATATATATATATATATATATATATATATATATATATATATATATATAGGTGTGTGTGTGTACATGTATGTATATACATGTGTATTTGGGTTGGTTGGGCCATTCTCTCACGTGTGGGGGGGGTTGGATGGTATTGCAGTGGAATTTATTAAAAAAGGGGGTGGCTGTATTGTTGAGTGGTTGGTAAGGTTATTTAATGTATGTATGAACAAATAGGATCTTCAGTGAAGGGGGCTACTGGGGAGGTGATAACAAGTAGTGGTGTTGTGAGAAGGAGATGGAGTGAGTATTTTGAAGGTTTGTTGAATGTGTTTGATCATAGAGTGGCAGATATAGGGTGTTTTGGTCGAGGTGGTGTGCAAAGTGAGAGGGTTGGGAAAAATGATTTGGTAAACAGAGGAGAGGTAGTAAAAGCTTTGTGGAAGATGAAAGCCGGCAAGGCAGCGGGTTTGGATGGTATTGCAGTGGAATTTATTAAAAATGGTGGTGACTGTATTCTTGACTGGTTGGTAAGTTTATTTAATGTATTTATGATTCATGGTGAGGTGCCTGAGGATTGGCGGAATGCGTGCATAGTGCCATTGTACAAAGGCAAAGGGGACAAAGATGAGTGCTCAAATTACAGAGGTATAAGTTTGTTGAGTATTCCTGGTAAATTATATGGGAGGGTATTGATCGAGAGGGTGAAGGCAAGTACAGAGCATCAGATTGGGGAAGAGCAGTGTGGTTTCAGAAGTGGTAGAGGATGTGTGGATCAAGTGTTTGCTTTGAAGAATGTATGTGAAAAATACTTAGAAAAGCAAATGGATTTGTATGTAACATTTATGGATCTGGAGAAGGCATATGATACGCGAGTTGATAGAGATGCTCTTTGGAAGGTATTAAGAATATATGGTGTGAGAGGCAAGTTGTTAGAAGCAGTGAAAAGTTTTTATCGAGGATGTAAGGCATGTGTACGTGTAGGAAGAGAGGAAAGTGATTGGTTCTCAGTGAATGTAGTGAATGTGTGTGATGTCTCCATGGTTGTTTAATTTGTTTATGGATGGGGTTGTTAGGGAGGTAAATGCAAGAGTTTTGGAAAGAGGGGCAAGATTGCAGTCTGTTGTGGATGAGAGAGCTTGGGAAGTGAGTCAGTTGCTGTTCGCTGATGATACAGCGCTGTTGGCTGATTCATGTGAGAATCTGCAGAAGCTGGTGACTGAGTGTGGTAAAGTGTGTGAAAGAAGAAAGTTACGAGTAAATGTGAATAAGAGCAAGGTTATTAGGTACAGTAGGGTTGAGGGTCAAGTCAATTGGGAGGTAAGTTTGAATGGAGAAAAACTGGAGGAAGTAAAGTGTTTTAGATATCTGGGAGTGGATCTGGAAGCGGAAGTGAATCATAGGGTGGGGGAGGGGGCGAAAATTCTGGGAGCCTTAAAGAATGTTTGGAAGTCGAGAACATTATCTCGGAAAGCAAAAATGGGTATGGTTGAAGGAATAGTCATCCCAACAATGTTGTATGGCTGCGAGGCGTGGGCTATGGATAGAGTTGTGCGCAGGAGGGTGGATGTGCTGGAAATGAGATGTTTGAGGACAATGTGTGGTGTGAGGTGGTTTGATCGAGTAAGTAATGTAAGGGTAAGAGAGATGTGTGGAAATAAAAAGAGTGTGGTTGAGAGAGCAGAAGAGGGTGTTTTGAAATGGTTTGGTCACATGGAGAGAATAAGTGAGGAAAGATTGACCAAGAGGATATATGTGTCAGAGGTGGAGGGAACGAGGAGAAGTGGGAGACCAAATTGGAGGTGGAAAGATGGAGTTAAAAAGATTTTGAGTGATTGGGGCCTGAACATGCAGGAGGGTGAAAGGCGTGCAAGGAATAGAGTGAATTGGAACGATGTGGTATACCGGGGTCAAGGAGCTGTCAATGGATTGAACCACGGCATGTGAAGCGTCCGGGGTAAACCATGGAAAGTTCTGTGGGTCCTGGATGTGAAAAGGGAGCTGTGGTTTCGGCGCATTATTACATGACAGCTAGAGACTGAGTGTGAACAAATGGGGCCTTTGTTGTCTTTCCTAGCGCACATGAGGGGGGAGGAGGTTGTTATTCCATGTGTGGCGAGATGGCGATGGGAATATATAATGGCAGACAGTATGAATTATGTACATGTGTATATATGTATATGTCTGTGTGTGTATATATATGTGTACATTGAGATGTATAGGTATGTATATTTGTGTGTGTGGGCATGTATGTATATACATGTGTATGTGGGTGGGTTGGACCATTCTTTCATCTGTTTCCTTGCACTACCTCGCCAATGTGGGAGACAGCGACGAAGCAAAATAAAAAAATATAAATATATCTTTTATTATTATT